>NC_049228.1:8153630-8233691 GCF_011100685.1 Canis lupus familiaris
TGATAGACAGCTGAAGGGTCTCATGACTGAGTTTTTACTAAACAGTGATAAATGAACTTTTCCTGAAAATAGCCCCCTCAGGGTCCTGGAAATCTTGTTTCCAAAATATCTTGGAGGTTTGTGCTGTCCCTAACGCCCTCCTAACTTAAAAGTATATAATTGGCTACTTCTCATGACCTCAGCGCAGCTCTCTCTGCCCACAGGTCCTGTCCCTGTGCTTTAATAAAACCACAATTTTGCACTGAGGACATTCTTAAGAATTATTTCTTGACCATTTGCTCTGAACCCCATTTCCACATCACCAGAGACCCAAGGCTTTGGCTAAAGCTATTAAGGTGCATACAAGATTTTTCCTTTTGTCTTACTCTGTGTGCTAAGAGCTTGGCTTTGTGACCAGTGAGAATATTCTTCTCAGTGACCAGTTGAAAAGACTGGGGATCTAAACTTGACTCCCTCTCCCCCTCCCCGCCCCACCTTTCATCCTGTGCCTTGCCACCTTTCATTGGTGTTTGTTATGAGAGGTTCTAGCCCATAGGAACCTTTGTCCTCTCAACCTTCATTGCTTATGAGTGCTAGAAAGTCCCATTCCAATAGCACTTTCCTGGTGTCACAGATGAGCCGTCTATGACTGGAGGTGTCTTATTGGTGAGGGAACAGAAGGCTAGTTGAGGACGAAGCACAAGCTGACACCCTGCAACCCCCCCCCCCCCCCACACACACACACATACACGCACACACTCCTAGGTCGGATATGTATGACATTCCTCTAGGAAACTCCCAACTGTCTTAATGTTAATGCCTTGCTAGAAGGGAAACAACCTTACCTTGACAATGGCGAGGCCTCCAGCATCTTGTAAATCGTCTTCATTTAGCATATGAAATTTCTTTTGAAAATCTCCCTTTTCTTTACCTCTCCCAACTCCCAAGTATATAATCAGCTACCCCTTACAACCCTGGCACAGCAGCTCTTTAATAAAGCCACCTTTTTGCACTAAAGACATCTTAAGAAATCTTTCATGGTTGTCAGCTCTGGACCTCACCCCACCAAACCTCACCTGCCTTTTAGAACTACATCATTATGATTTCGTGGGAGACCAGAGATGCCATTTTCAGTACACTATCCTTACTGCCTGTCCAGGGAAGACCTTTTCTTTCTTAAACTAATCCTGGGAATAAACTTTTGGATCATGGGGGTGGCATCATCTAAGCCCTCTTTTTTTTTTAAGATTTTACTTATTTATTTATGAGAGACACAGAGAGAGAGGCAGAGAAATAGGTAAAGGGAGAAGCAGGCTTCCCACAAGGATCCCAATGCGGGACTAGATCCCAGATCTAGGCTGATGCTCAACCACTGAGCCACCCAGGTGTCCCATCTATGCACTCTTTGAATGTCTCTTGTGTCTTTGGTGAAGCTATTCAAAGGCTTATTGGTTTGCGTCGCTCTTAGTAGATCCTGCTTCTCAATGGCCAGATGACGAATCCTTTAAATTGGCTATATTTAAAAGAAAAATTTTCTTTACAGAGAGTTCTCAGTTGTCTTATTAGTATAACAGCTAGCCTTAGGGATTCCTTTGACAAAAGAACAAATTAGACTTAAGACAAAAATAAATGTCCACATTCAGTGCAAAATTTCCTAAGATCTACCTGTTTTTAACTTCCCTTTCCCTATGAGATGTACAGCCTATTCTCTAGGTTCAAAGTATGCAGGTTGTAAATGCTATATTCAGTATTCAGGTGTAAATGCTGAATGCCAGGAAATGAATTTAATAAAAACACCCAAGTTTGGCAGTGAGGCTGGCTTTGATCCTACCTCCCGGGGTTCTATAATCAGGATCTGCCGGCTTTAGGCATTCTTGTGCCATGGCCTTTCCAGGTGTACCCTAGATCCCCCACTGCAGAAGAATTCTTTCCTCTGGGTAGCAGCAGATCTTTTTAAATTGTAAAGCCTTTTTTTTATCCCCCCCGGAAAAATCCTACCAAATTTAGAGAGGAATTGGTTGATGACTATTCATAACCTCCCTTTCACAGAGGAAACAGGACCAAAATTTCTCCTAGGCCTTCCTACAAATGATCTCAAAAGGCTAATATTCGGGGACTAATAGAAGCCAAGGTTAAATTGTGTACCCAGGAAAAACGCTTATGTTGAAGTGCTTTATATAGATTTTACAAAGGCATAAGTCTTTGATTCCCATTTTACTTAAAAATCCCCCTGATATAAAGAAGCAAATTTAGTTTAAAAAGGAGGCCAGTCCCTTGATATTCAGGCTCTAATCCAGTTCTTTGGGGGAATTAGCAACAACTGTCTTTGTCTTACAAAGCTCAAAAAAAAAAAAAAAAAAAAAAAAAAAAAACAGAAATGCAACGCTAAAAATAGAAGTCAAAGCCCACCCATCTTTACTAATCCCCAAACCTCACATATTCCTTTCAAAATGTTTGTAGATATAAACAGAATATCAAACAAAATTCCCTTGTATTAAAAAAAAAAAAAAGGTGAATTGTTCATAGCAATTACCCTGAAATTCAAGGGGAAAAAACATTTTGCATTCTTTCTCTGTCCCTTGAAATTTTAAATATTATCATGTCTTTGAAAAGCAAATACAGCCCACCTGTACTGGAGACGGAAGGAAAAAAGGGGGGGGGGCTTCTTAAAACAAAAACTGCTAAAATGGTTCTAATGCCCAGACTCCAACACCTCTAATAATAGGGAGATATGCTCCCAGTCTCTACCTTGGAGAGAACTTGGATACTTACTCTGTGTCCTTGTGAGGCAAATTTTGTACCATCTTCTCTAGGACCTAAAGCTATACTTTTTTTTTTTTTTTTAAGATTTTATGTATTTATTTGAGAGAGAGTGAGAGCCAGAGAGATCACAGAGGGAGAGGAAGGGGGAGAAGCAGACTCAGCTGCTGAGCAGGGAGCCCTACTCAGGGGCTCCATCCCAGGACCCTGAGATCACAATGACCTGAGCCCAACGCAGGTGCTTCGGCTGAGCCACCCAGGTGCCCCCTGAAATACAAACTTAAGAGGGTTTTTCATCAGGAAAAAAGAAATAGAGGGAGGTATTTAAAAATGGGGTTTTTCTGTCCTCTCCACAAATATTAGTGAAAACAAAAGCTCTAAGATTTTGTTTCTATCTCAGTGTGTGTCCATATATGTTGTAAACATGAGATAGTTTCTCTACCTCCAGGTGGTATTGCTAAAATTAATTGGCCAAAAAGCTCTTTTAGTTGGTTGAAGGCAAGCATTTGTAAAACTTGGACATTCTAAAACTCAGAAAGGGAAACTAACTCAAATGCTTTTCCAGTTCACATGATCTGGGAAAATATTCAGTATTATAGAGCTGATTTGAAGTTGCTAGTTTAATGAAAATGGATTTATCTTTAGAGTTATCAGCATTAAATGTAAAACTTTCATTCTACCTATCTTTACTGAAAGTCAAATGAGTTCATGGGATATTTCTGTTGCAAAATTTCTTAAAAGAAAAAACAATCTTCAAATAATCATGGACTTTGTCTAATGCCTCATGATGTTTTGTGGGTAATCTAAACACAATTGTTAAGAACAAGAAAATTAAACAGATGTAAATAAGATTAAAAGGTTTGTAGGTAAACTTTTAAATAGCTTCCAAAATCTTCCATAACCTGAAACTTCATAAATTTTTGCTAAGTTAAATGACACATTGTTAAATTTTTTAAACATCTAGATCATTTCCAAATCAGATAAAAGAATAAAACATTAAATACTGAACATTTGTTTAACTATTTTTGTCTTATTACAGAGAAACTAAAGATAAATTCAAGTCTGCTAGTAAACATGATTTGTGCTTTAATGAAAGATTGTACTATGAAAAAGCACACGTTTCTAGAAATTATAAAATGTATTCATAAATTTGCCAACCTAAAGAATAGTGGTATAATAGCTCACAAATTGCTTACTATTTAGTTTTCATTAGAAATTAAGGTTTCTAAGAGAAATTTTTTAATAAATATAATTAAGGCTACTGAAAATAATAAAGGAAATAACTTTGTATGCAAGGAAAGTAAGATGTGTGTCTGGGGATAAAAAAAAAAAAAAAAAAAGGAAGCATGAGGAATGGGAACACATTTTTGTTGAGGGAAAAGAAAGGAATTTTGTCCTAAAGTGAGGCTGGTTATTTAAAGAGGGAAAACTTAGAACAAAATCCGAATGTAACCATGTTGCAGAAGATTTACAGAAAAAGAATCTGGAAAGGAATTTTATGTGTGGTTAGTATTGGCTAAGATTAGAGACAATTTCAGCAAGTAAATGAGTAATATTAAAAATACACTGAGGCAAAATTAAAATTTTGTCTTTCTCTTTGATAAAAGGACAAAGTTTTCTTGAACTATTGGTCTGCTCTTAATAAGAAGTTATACACAAAAGTTTTTCTTTACCTTTAAAATTATCCTCCCGGAAAACAAGCACTGTGTATTTTGCCAAAATAATTTCCTTTATTTATCAAGTCTGATTACTTAAGAAAACTGAGTCTTAATATTTAAAAGGCTAACCTTCTGTATTTGCCTTTAAAATCTTTTATTGTCAATTTGGTTGAATATATAGTAAACTATTGTTTCATAATAATTTATGATCCCAAAATGAAGTTCTAAAATGAAATCTTTTGACCACAATCTACCTGGAGTGTTCCAGAGCACTCCTGGAACATTCCAAAGATTTTGAGAGAAATTAAATTAAGGAGGCTTATTTGGCATGTTAAATTACAGGGGAAACATTGTCAAATAAGTAATACTAAATCCTCTTGGGTTATATTTATGTAGATATATTATTAAACTAAGCTTCTAAAAATTGTATGAAACTCCTAGAAATCCGATGTGCTAGTATGTTATTATCTTGGAGTGCTGTATGTCACAGAAATAACCAAATTTATTTGTCGATTGCATTGTAATGAAGTCTAATCAGATTTTTAACTATGGTCATTTGTAGGTCTTGTCATTTATAGTTACTGGTTTACTTCAATGCTGTTGCAAATGTGTTTCATTTTAAGTGAGATTCATAGCAAATCTCTGAGTACAGGGCAGGTTTCTAAGAGCATAAAATTGAACTAGGTAAGAATTTCCAAAACTAGCAGAAAAACGAGATTCAAAGAATTAATTAATACCTTGGGACTGAATGAAGAGGATAATTGTCATTTTTTTAAAGGATTTTATTTATTTATTCATGAGTGACAGAGAGAGGCAGAGACACAGACAGAGGGAGAAGCAGGCTCCATGCAGGGAGCCTGATGTGGGACTCGATCCCGGGACCCCAGGATCACGACCTGAGCTGAAGGCAGCACTAAACCACTGAGCCACCCAGCTGCCTGATAATTGTCATTTTTATAACTTTTGGTTTAAAACATTGCTGACATTTTTAAATATTTTGGTTTTCTAAATTTCAGGAAACTTTTTCCTTAAGCTGACTGACCTATAGCAATGTGATAAATTATACTTTTGTGTGTTTTGTTTTGTTTTGTTTTTTTAAATTATACTTTTGTATAATTGGTTGAAACATTTATCTTTTCCTCCCAACTGCGTCCCTCCAAAATTTAAATGTCTCAGTGAGTATTATGTTTTATGGCAATATATTTATTTGCGGAAGTTTGATAAGAAACTGTTCTCTTTATAACAAGATATAATTACAAATATTGGTTATATTACCAAGACTTGGACTAGAATGTCATATTTTAGGGAGATATACATAGACTCAGGTGTGACCAGACAACTTTAAGGAACTAAGGCTGACTTTATAGACCCGGTAAAGTCTCTTGGAAATATCAGCCTGGTACCTTGCTTTCAGACTTCCCAGCAGCCTATGTACTGAGTAAAGTCACTTTGTGATAGGTACAGAAGCTTCAGAATATTCTGAGGACTTCAAGAAGAGAAAAATTAACCCAAAGTCACAGGTATTTCAGGCAAATTCTGATGGCAAGTATTTGACTTGGCCTCTAGCCTCAAAAGACTGTTAAGGATTCAATCTAGATACATCTTATGAAAACTTTCAACAAAACAGGTTTTTTTTTTTTTAAGTTTTATTTACTTTTTTTTTTTATTTATTTTTTTTTATTGGTGTTCAATTTACTAACATACAGAATAACACCCAGTGCCCGTCACCCATTCACTCCCACCCCCCGCCCTCCTCCCCTTCTACCACCCCTAGTTCGTTTCCCAGAGTTAGCAGTCTTTACGTTCTGTCTCCCTTTCTGATATTTCCCACACATTTCTTCTCCCTTCCCTTATTTTCCCTTTCACTATTATTTATATTCCCCAAATGATTGAGAACATATAATGTTTGTCCTTCTCCGACTAAGTAATCTTTACACCTCACCTGTGACTTGAACCCATGAGTCCAAGATCAAGGGTTGCACAGTCTTCTGACTGAGCCAGCCAGGTGCCCCAAAACAGGTTTTTAAAAAGCCTATAATGGCCAACTGCTATTCTTGCTACTTTTATATAAATTATCAGGCCAAGGATTTTTTGTTTGCTAGCTTGCTTGTTTTTGAAACTAGACTTATTTTGCAAGCAAATTATTCAGCTATCTTTGGTAGAAATGGGGGTGACTATAGAGAGAAAATAGCTTTCAACAAGAGACCTGAGTAGTAAATATTAGATTCTAATACTGTTCATTATAAACTGGACTAGATCCTGATGTCTTCTAGTATCCTCTAATGCCTGACTATAACCCTCCAAACTAATGTTTTTGATTTTTCTCCTACTTCCTGAGTTGGATTCATTTGAGAACTAAATGCTGTTTTTCCTGAAGCCCTGCAAACTGAGTATGAACAACTTGATGTAGACTTCAGAGAAATCACCACCGCAGCACACATATAGGCCAGCTTCATGCCTGCCACTCTATGGGCAAAAATCTCACCAAAGACATTCAAACTACAAACCAGGAAAATCTGTTCCTGGCTGCTCTCACAGTATCTGAAGGCACTTCAAGCTTGACATCTAGAAATCTTTTCTACTAACTACCCTCAGAACTCAGAAACTGGTTTATAACTTGATTCAATCATTAACCATTGGTTTTCTTTTGTTTCCATAGAAATGCCTCTAATTTAATACCTAATTGCTTGAACCATTGGCCTAACTTTGAGGACACAACTGGATGACCGCCTCCTGAAATGAGTTTAGCTACACTGACCTATTGTCAGGACTGGTTCAGTGAGCTGAGACACTATCAGCTCAACTTTTAACGTGTGAAATGTCAGGGAAGTTTCAGAGGAAGGACCTGCAGACTGCCCCAAGATAGGCCACTTTGGCATGAACATTAATTTGAGTTAAAAGCAGTCAAAACTCAGCAGATTCAGGAAAAGCTCTCTATCTACCCCTCAACTGCTTGCTTGTACCAGAAAGAGAGCTATAGAGGAGATTCTTCTTTACCTAAGAAACTTATCTGTATAACAGGGCAATCTTTGTTTTCCAAACCATCTCCTTTAACCCTCCTGCGAATGCTCCACCTCCCCTCCACCTCCTTTGTATCTTCAGACCCCCACCCCTCTTCTTAGCTCCTGTAAGCCTCATGTTGCCTCACTGTCTCTGGAATATCATGTCTGTGTGGATTCCCCATGTGTACAAAACTAAACCTGATTTTCTCCCAATAATCTGTCTCACCTCGATTTGATGACTAGTCCAGCCAGAAGGACTTTGAAGAGCAGAGGAAATTCTATCCCACCTTCCACAGCCTCCATCATAGATTTCACTTTTTTAGGATTTTCTTTATTTTTAAAAAGATTTTATTTATTTATTTATCTATCTATCTATCTATCTATCTATCTATCTATCTATCTATTTATTTATTTATTGAGAGATAGTGACCAAGATAGCACAAGCAGGGAGGAGGGGGAGAAGCAGGCTCCATCCCAGGACCCTGGGATCATGATCTGAGCTGAAGGTAGATACTTATCCAACTGAGCTACTCAGGAGCACACTCACCACAGACTTCTATCATAATAGGCTATAGTAGCTCTTTATTCATTTCATTTACTGCCCTGTCTGTCTTCTTCTGGAGCATTTTATTTGCTTTTCACTCATAGGACCTGACCCAGAGTAAGTACTAAGTAAATATTAGCAAGTGAAATCTCCCCTCTGCTACCATGTGGCATGTATGTCCCCTTTCCTCCTTCCTACTTAGGGCCCTTTTGGGGGGCTGCCAGCGGCCAGGCTGCTGGGTTTCATTGTGTGAAGGTGAATGAAGCAGTCTGACTTCTGCTATCAATAGCCATAGTCAAGAATGTTTTGTCCACACCTAAGGCTCAATTTCCCAGTGTTCCCAGAGCTCTGTGCCACTTCTGGGACTTCCAGATAAAACACAGGATGCCAGGCAGCCCTGGTGGCATAGCAGTTTAGCGCCGCCTGCAGCTCAGGGTGTGATCCTGGAGACCCGGGATCAAGTCCTGCGTCTGGCCCCCTGTATGGAGCCTGCTTCTCTCTCTGCCTGTGTCTCTGTCTCTGTCTCTCTCTCTATGAATACATAAATCTCTATGAATACATAAAACCTGAATTTCAGATAAACAATGAATAGTGTTTTAGTATCAGTATATCCCATTCCATTATAAGGAAGGAAATTTTACCACTCTTTTTGGCACACTGATTATTCTTTTACGTCTGCCTGTCGTCTGTCTGCCTGTCGCCGAAACAAAACGTGTCAGCCTGATTATTCTAAGTTGGTTATTTTAAATAAACTGTGGGCACAAGAAAATCTCTGAAAACCAAGTATGAGTTACCTTTTTGTAAGAGACATTTACACGTATAGGAAAAATTCTCCATTTGTAAGGGGGTCTCTCCCTGTGCTAGGAAGGAGGGGGTGACTAATTCTCTAGAAACCGTTATCAATGGAGAAAGCATTGACTTAAATGTGCATAACCACCTTACCCTTGAGTACTGTGCTCTTCCTCGTAACTTCCCATTGCTGACTCCCCACCCACAACATCTTTTGTCTTTAGCTAGAGATAGTATTTCAGGGGTAGCTTCAGCCTATTCAGGGAGTTTTCCTAAGTCTCTCCCATCCCTACAGGAGGCATACATGTTATTAAACTTTTGTTTTGACTTTCTCCTGTTAATCTGTCTTATGTCAATTTGATTCTTAGACTAGCTAGGGGAATCGTAAAGGGCATAGGAAAAATTTTCCTCCCAACACAATAGTTGAGATTATACATAGCCCCAAAATGTATTTGCTACTTATATATATCCATGGTTTATGAAGTTTTGGAATATAGGTGTGGTCCAGAGCCGATGATCAAGAAAGAATTCTTGAGATGTCTTTGATGCAAAATGGTGGTTTTTATTAAAGTACGGTACAGGACCCATGGGCAAGAAAAGCTGCTGCCCCAGGCTTGTGAGGAGTGGCTGATTATATACGTGCAGAGTTGAGGGAGGTAAGGAAAAGGGAGATTCCAAAAGGATTTTCATATGGTAAGGAGGACCTACAAGATACTGGAGGACTTGCCATTGCCAAGTTAAAGATTGCTTTCCCTCTAGCTAGGCATTAACATTAACACAACTGGAAGCTTCCTGAGGAATGTCACACATATCCCATCCTGGGTAGGGGTCGTTTGTGGGATATTAGCTGTCCTTTGTCCTCAGCTAGCCCTGTTCCCCATCAGTTTATATATATTTGTTGATTATATAGCCTAAAAAGAACTTATTCTGCACTTCAAATTTAACTGGGTGTCTTGTATTTCTATCTGCTAATCTGGCAAACTTACTTCCCACCAAACGGGAGTGGCTCCTCTCTAAAGCTGAAGCATGGGTTTCCTAAGGAAACCCTCTTGGCTGAAGCTTCCATGCCACTTTGATGTGCTTCCTGAAAGCTGGACTCTGAATGACCAAGAAAAAAACATGAGATGGGCCAAAGCTGTGTGAGCCATGTGGTTGCCTTGCTAGAGTCGGCCTTCTCACCTGTGTGGGCCTCTTCCATTGTTCCTCATGCTACCCGTGTTCTACCAAAGTTGCCAGGGAGTAACTTTTTCACTTACTGTAGGTGGGCCCTATCTCTCCTCCATGCTCAGATGCATTCCATAGAAGTTAGACCAAAGGAAAAACCTGAAAAACTGCAACTACAGCATGTTTAGAATTATCTCTACCCCACTCCCACTGAGAGGCAGGGAGCAGACCATGTTCTGGGCCTCATCATGTATCTGTTCTTTCCCAAGAAGTTCTTGGCTCTCCCACACAAATGGATTCCAGGTAGCCTGCCTCCACAGTCTCCCAGCCACAAACTCTATGTGACAGATGAAGACAGGACAGCACACATAAGGCAGTGTATCTCATTTCTAGTTAATTTTCTCTGGTCTTGAGATTCCGTTAGTTAGAAAAGATGACAAAAATCTGTCCATTGGGAGTGGGGTCGTGCAGAAGGGTTGACAAAGAGGGATCCCTGGGTGGTGCAGCGGTGGCGCCTGCCTTTGGCCCAGGGCCCGATCCTGGAGACCCGGGATCGAATCCCACGTCGGGCTCCGGGTGCATGGAGCCTGCTTCTCCCTCTGCCTGTGTCTCTGTCTCTCTCTCTCTCTCTCTCTCTCTCTCTCTCTCTCTCTCTGTGTGTGTGTGTGTGTGTGACTATCATAAATAAATAAATAAAAAATTAAAAAAAAAAAAGAAGGGTTGACAAAGAAACTCTCCTCCACACCTCATTAGTTATGCTGGAGAAGGAAAAGGAAAGGAAGGAGTGAGGAGGAACCTGTGCTATATTAGATAAAATTATATGAAGTGATGGTTGTGTCCATCGCTAGGAGGAGATTTTGGCAGCCATGGTACAGACTGAGTTCCTAAAAGATAAGACCTGAGAAACTGGATTTGGGCGGGAGTGGGAAAGGTGAAGAGGAAAGGAGCATTTTATGTATGCATTCTAATATGCTAAGATCCTCTCCTGTTTCAGCATTTTGGCAGTGTTTTCCCAGGGAAAGGAGAATCTCCAAAATGAAAGGGTTCACCTACCTTTTATTCTGAGGTCTTCCTATTCTTCCCCTGGTAGGATTAGCTTTCAAAAAAGGAGATCGTTTCACAAAGCTACTAAACAGTCCTCAAAAGCCCCACAGCTGTTGCTGCCTCAGATATGACAGGTGCACCTTTCATGATCCACATTTATGCCAAATCCCTGGAAATTCCTCTTTGGCTGCCCCTCCTCACAGTCTCTCCACCCACAATTAGTCCTACCATATCTGGCCCATATCTCAAGGTCTCTTTCCCATCAATATCCTGCTCTTCCCACCTTGTTATTTCTTGACCCATTTATTCAGGTGAGAATGATCAAATCAGAACTCCTGTCTGGGCTGGGATAGGTACCCCCAGCTGAGAAGGACCCACTTTGAGTTTTTAAAAACTGCCAGGTTGTGTTTAGGTATTTCATGAAAAAGTCTGCTCTAAAATTTTTGTGCTTGATGCATTACAAAGGAGAGCCAGCATGAAGGAGTAGCTTCGTTGCCATGGCAGTGAAAGGAACTTTACTTGATTAGTGAAAATATGACTCAAAACAAATGCTGGGTGAAACAGTCATATTTCCTTTTGTCTATCTGTCTCTCTCTCTCTCTCTCTCTTTTTAACTTCGTTGAGAACCACTAGAAGAGAGTAGGCAGCGGAGCTGATAGGTTCTAACCAGAATACTGAATCCCAGTGATTTCCCTGGATTAAATCAGGCTGCAGGAAGAGTAATCTTCTCATTGCTGTAGCACCTCAGAAACACTAACCAGCAAAGTTCGGTGAATGCCTATTTTGGAGCAGGGCTTGGGGGAGAAGGAGAGAGACAAAGATAAAAAGACCCAGTCCATATCCTCCCCGAGCTTACAAGCTAATGAGAGAACCAGGCCTGAAGATATGGACATGCCGTGGATCAATGTTTATTACGTAATATGGTCAAAGTGAGGCACCATGGCAACCCCGAGACCCTCCTGGGGGTTTGAAAGGTCCATTATTTTCATAATCAGATGAAGACATTATTTGCCCTTTTTTCTTTTTCATTCCTTCATGACTTTTCTAGAAGCTACAGGATGTGTGATAATACAAAACATAATACATGTATAGTTATATTTTCTTGAGTTTTAAAAAAAAAATCTCAGTCTTGCGTGCTTGGCTGACTCAATCAGCAGAGCATGGAACACTTGATCTCAGGGTCATGAATTCAAGCCCCATGTTAGGCACAGAGCTTACTTTTTAAAAAAAATTCTCAGTATTAATTTCTTTTAAAGGAATATCCACTTATTAAAAAATTTTTTTAAGTAGTCTCTACACCCAACGTGGGGCTTGATGATCAAGAGTTGCATGCTCTACCGGTTAAGCCAGCCAGGTGCCCCCTCAGTTTCAATTTCTAATACATCAGTATCAATAGTAAAACCCACATATAGGTATACCTCATTTTATTGCTTTTTGCTTTATTGTGTTTTGCACATATTGTGTTTTTTATAAATTAAAGGTGTATGGCAATCCTGCATCAAGCAAGTCTATCAGCAACGTTGCTCACTTTGTGTCTCTGTGTTACACTTTGATCATTCTCATAATATTTCAGACTTTTTCATTATTATATTTGTCATGGTATGTGATCAGTGATCTTTAATATTACTATCGTAATTGTTTTGGGGCTCCACAAACTGTGTTCATGTAAATATGGCAACCTTAATCAAAAAATAGTGTTCCAACTCCTTACCGCCCGGCTGTTCCCTCATCTCTCTCCCTCTGTGATGGCCTCCCTATTGCCTAAGACACAACAATATTGAAATTAGGCCAACTAGTTACCCTACAATGACCTCCAAGTGTTCAAGTGAAAGAAAGAGGCACACATCTCTCACTTTTAAATCAAAAGCCAGAAATGATTAACCTTAATGAAGAAGGCATGTTGAAAGCCAAGATAGGCTTAAAGCTAGTACTCTTGTGCCAGTTGGCCCAGTTGTGGATTCAAGAGAAAAGTTCTTGAAGGAAATTAGCAATGCTGCTTTAGTGAATGATAAGAAAGCAAAATGGCCTTATTACTGATGTGAAGAAAGTTTGAGTCATCTGAATAGAAGTTCAGTCATAACCTTCCCTTAAGCCAAAGCCTGATCCTAACTCTCTTCAATTCTGTGAAGGCTAAGAGGTGAGGAAGCTGCAAAAGGACCAGAGGTTGGTCCATAAAGTTTAAGGAAAGAAGCCATCTTCATAACCTAAAACTGCAAGGTGAAGCAGCCAGTTATCCAGAAGGCCTAGAGAGAATAATTAATGAAGGTGACTATCCTAAACAACAGATTTTCTATGTAGACAAAGCAGCTTTCGATTGGAAGAAGAGGCCATCTAGGACTTTCATAGCTAAAGAGGAAAAGTCAATGCCTGGTTTCAAAGCTTCAAAGTACAAGCTAACTCTCTTGTTAAAGGCTAATGCAGCTGGTGACTTTAAATTGAAACCCATGCTCATGTACCATTCCGAAAATCCTAGGATCCTTAAGAATTATGCTAAATCTACCCTGCCTGTGATCTATCGGTGGAACAACAAAGCCTGGGTGACAGCACATCCATTTACAGAACATTTTAAGTCCACTGTTGAAAACTACTGCTCAGGAAAACAAATTGTTTTCAAAATATTACTGTCCATTGGCAATGCACCTGGTCACCTAAGGGGCTCTTACAGAGACATATAAGGAGATTAATGTTGTTTTCATGCCTGCTAATACAACATATCCATTCTGCAGCCCATGGATCGGATCAAGGAGTTATTTTGACTTTCAAGTGTTATTATTTAAGAAATATATTTCAGATGCCTGGATAGCTCAGTTGGTTAAGCATCTGCCTTTGGCTCAGGTCATGATCCTGGAGTCCTGGGATCAGCCCTGCAATGGGGCCTCCTGCTTCCCCCTCTCCCTCTGCTGCTCCCCCTGGTTGTCCTCTCTCCCTCCCTCTCTAAAGTAAATAAATAAAATATATATTAAAAAAAAGAACATTCATAATTCACGGAAAGAGGTTCAAATATCAACATTAACAGGAATTTGGAAGAAGATGATTCTATCCTTCATGGATGACTTTGAGGGATTCAAAACTTTAGTGGAGGAAGTAACAGCAGATGTGGTGGAAATAGAAAGAGAACTAGAATTAGCAGTGAAGCCTGAAGATGTGGGCGACTGGTTCAATCTCATGAGAATACTTAATGGATGAGAAGCTGATTATTATGGGTGAGAAAAGAAAGTGGTTTCCTAAGAAGTATTCTATTCCTGGTGAAGCTGCTGTGAAGATTTTTGAGATAACAACAAAAGATTTAGAATATTGCATAAGCTTAGTTGATAAAGCAGCAGCAGGTTTTGAGAGGCTTGATTCCAATTTTTGAAAGAAGTTCTGTGGGTAAAATGCCATCAAACAGTATTGTATAGTACAGAGAAATTGTTCATGAAAAAAAGGAGTCAGTGTGACAAACTTTATTATTGTCTTATTTTAAGAAATTGCCATAGCCACCCAACCATCAGCAACCACCACCCTGATCTGTCTGTCAGCAGCCATTAGCATTGAGGTAAGACCCTCCATCAGCAAAAAGATGAAAACTAGCTAAAAACTCAGTGGATAGTTAACACTTTTTAGCAATAAAGTATTTTTCAGTAGACATTTTAGGGAGCCTGTGTGTCTCAGTCAGTTAAGCATCTGCCTTTGGCTTGGGTCATGACCCTAGGGTCCTGGGATCCCCATGTTGGGCTCCCTCCTCAGTGAGGAGTCTGCTTCTCCCTCTCTCTCTGCCTGTAGTGCACCTTGCTTGTGCCCTCTCTCTCTGTCAAATAAATAAATAAAATCATTTTAAAAAAGGTAGGTACAGACATTTTAAAGACATAATGCTATTGCACACTAAATAGTATACTGTGTAGTGGAGATATAGCTTTTACATGCGCTGGGAAACCAAAAACTTTTGGGCTGTGATATTGGCTTTACGGTGTGGGTCTGAAACCAAACACGCAATATCCTCAGAGTATGCCTCTACGCAAAAATGGAAATACCCAATAATTTTTAAGATTGCAAAGGGATCCTGAGACCAAAAATTTTGAGAACTGCTAAGACTTAATATATCATCTACCATTACATGATGTCCTCATTGCTCAGCAACACATTTTATTGGTTAAATTATTTCATTTGTTTCATGAAAATTACTTTATTGAATGCTTTCTCTGTATCCTTATTTTCTAGCACAATAACTAATTATTAAAATGTCTTTTTCTATGTGCCTGTTTGTGTCTAAATGCGTCTTTTGAGCAGCACAATGTGGACTTCATTTTTTAGTTTAGCCAGCAATCATCAATAGTTGATGCATTTGTTTTATGTTCTACCACCTGCAGTTAATCTTACTGTTATTTTTGCTTTCTTTAAATTTATGCTTTCTGTAGCGCACCTTAAGTTTTTTTAAAGATATTATTAATTCATTCATGAGAGAGAGAGAGAGAGAGAAAGAGGCAGAGACACAGGCAGAGAGAGAAGCAGGCTCCATGCGGGGAACCCAATGTGGGACTTGATCCCGGATGAGCCAAAGGCAGATGCTCAACCACTGAGCCACCCAGGTGTCCCTGTAGTACACCTTAAAATCTTTTTTTTTTATATCAGATAATAAAGTTCCCTCATCTATCTTTCTATCGTATCAGCAGCATCATATTTTAAAGCAACTTTTTATTGTTTTCTATAACTTTGCTATTCATAGGATAGTATTAAGAAAATAAAACTTTACATTTCCTTCCCTCTGGAGATGAAGATGGAGTCTAGTCTGTAACATGTCTTGACAGCATAAAGTCTTTTATAAAATTATGCATATATACCTTGTAAGGTGTAAGGTATGTCAGGATGTAAGGTAACTTCCCACTTGAATTTTCTTCATTTTTTTTTCTACTTTGTCCTCCATAAATGTTGAGCACTAGCTAGCCCTCAACTGTTGTCAAATCTCCATTGTTTTCTGGAAGTGAACTTCACAGCTGTGAGCCTTTGTTGACACATTATTTCATCTCCTGTGGGTCTTAAATTATTTTCCCTTACCCTGAAGTGAGAACTCAGTGACTGTTCCCATATACTATACTTTGGGTCATAAATCAATTTCTCTTAATCTTGTGTGAACCCCCTAACCCCTGCCCTCAACTCATATTCCTTCTCCCAAAACACAGGTACCCAATCTTATCCTAACAGTTTAGTGGTTTTCTTGACTCTTGATAATTTGCAGAATTCTATACCTGCCCTATGATGCGGGAATTTTTATGGCTGGTTAGTTGGTTTTAAGTTGAAAGACTTAACAATAATATATCTTAAATTCTTTTTTTTTTTTTTTTGAGGGTTGTTCCTTACTGAATTCTTGCTACAGACATACCAAAGTGGTTATTTCTGTATTTCTGTGATATACTCTAAATTACTAGGGGTTTTCATCTCTGATCCTTTGATTGTTACTAGATCATTGTTTAGCTGTATGTGGGCTTTGGGGGCTAATTTTGGTTCAATAGTGCTAGTTATTTTTGCTCCTGGACCAGATCTCCTCTTCCCTACATCTTCATGTGTCTTGTTCCTCTATAGCATTTATAAACCCAGTTTAATAGCTTAGTGCCTTTTTTTTTTGGCACTCATTATTTCTTCTTTATTTGCTGTTAAAGTAATAAGTGTACGTTCCGTTGCACTTGCCTGAGAGTCTTGAACCAGTCTTGGGTTTCCCGCCATCTGGGTTCTGGCTGGCTTGCATTCCCCTTTGATGTTGTAATACTTGTTCATTGAACTTGAGTGTGGGGCTTATATGGCTTGTTTGCTTTTTGTTCCCCCCCAAGATGAGCATTTTTTTCTTAAGCTTATTTTTCTGTTTTGTGCTGTTATTTTTAATTGCTTCCGACTGGGAGGTGGGGCCAAGAGTGAGATTTGGCTTCTATTTGGCTCTCTTTGCTATTACTCACATTTCCCCAGAAGCCCCGCACACACTTTCTCTCTGCCTTTGACATACCACTTTTGAAAGGCCGTTGATTCTTGGCATAAATGGTGTTAAGAGGAAGATGGGCTCTGGGTAGGGATGTTCAGGAATCCAGTCCTGTACAGTCATGAGCTTGGCCATCTGGAAGTCTCTTCTTGCTCAATGAAATGGAGTAAACATTGTCCATTATGAAATCCACCACACAGGCTGCCAGGGACGAATGGGATCCCACCCAAAGCCAATCGCTGCTCTGACAGGGAAATTGGCTAGCACTGCCTGAGACTACTCCAGCCTCCCCCGTCCCTGATGTCACAATTCAGAGGCTGCTGCCTGCCTAGGAGGTTGTAGAAAGCTCTGTAGGTTCTCTCTGTGTGTCCTACAGGGCTCCTCGGGCCAGGTCTCTGTCTGATGGCTTTTAAGAAAAAATATCTCCCCCCCCTTCTGGGGTTCTTCTTGGCCTACTACTACTATTCTGCGAATGAGGAATTCAGACCAGGTAAGTACCAATGTATCTAATTTTGGAGGAATAGATAAAAACACAGGGGTGGCTGGAGTATTTCTGAGGATCAAGATTAGTTCCTGATCCTCAAAGTTGTTGAACCCTGAGGTGGGACTGTATTTCTGTGTCTTTCAGATGTGGGCTACGGGTAATAGCGGTGTGGAGAGGGGTAATTATGTAGCCAACAGATTGCCAAATAGTCCATGCTTTATTTGGCACCTTTAATGGAAAGCAATTTCAGATTCCCTGCAAAAAATGAGGGTAATTCCAAAATTTACAACACAGCCAGATAATTGGGCTCTAAGGAGAGACTGATAAGTGGGAGGCAAGAAAGGACTCTGGAGTTGATGACTAAATAGAAGTGAGGGAAAATCCCTGGAATCTCTATGAGCACATGTGTTTTGATGACTTTTTGAGTTTTATTTCAATTGAGTAAAATTGGATGAGTCCAGAAATGTCTGGAACTTCATTGTTTTAGCTGAAGCATCTGTCTATGGACATTTTTAGGAATGACAGCAAGAAGCCCTGTTTTGAGCAGTAAGCTATACCTCCATTTCAGAGCATGTTTATGAAAGACTTGAACTATTCCTTCATTGGTTTATGCAGTTTGAGAAAAGTTGATATGGGCTCATAACCTTTAGACATTGAGAGAAAGCTGCCCACAACCAGAGTGGAAGGAAGACCGCTGCCGAGTTGGGTATGGGCCTTACTGTCTTTTCGGTTTCACAGAGATGCTCCAAGGAAAGAAAGTAATTGTCACAGGGGCCAGCAAGGGGATTGGAGAACAGATGGCCTATCATCTGGCGAAGATGGGAGCCCATGTGGTGGTGACAGCAAGGTCTAAAGAAACTCTAAAGAAGGTGAGGGTTCTGTGCCCACAGACATATGTACTGCCTCATGTCCAGATGTATTATATACTCACATACACAGACCAACACACAGAAGCTGGCACATCCATACACAGATGCAAACCCCCACACACAGGTTCAAACACCCATAGAAATATAAAAATAATGAATTTAAGTGCCTGTTCCTGTGCACACACACACACATATATGCTCATAGACATGCCTATGTGCACACATTTACACATGGAATTATGGATTATATAGATATGTGCTCAGATACCAAAATTCTAGTACCTACTCATGATTTCATATTCTCATCCCCATTCAGACTCTCAGACACATGCTTTCTCATATACTCAGACTCACGAACCCACGGATACAAACATTTACAAACTTAGGGCTACCCACATGGAAACTAGCATCCATACTAATAGTGAATTCAGATACATCTATTCACAGACACTCATAAGCACAAGTTATGAACTTAAACTCCAGCACCGTGATGATTTCTTTATTTACACCCTACCTGAAATACTTCAGACAGAGGACAAAGATCATGTCAGGTTGCCTTTAACAACACACACACACACACACACACACACACATTCACTGAACTCACACTCACACACACATATCCCTATCATTTTTATCAAAACAGGGTTGTGAGCAACTTATCATTTAAACCCCCATTACTGGAGTGTCTGGGTGGCTCAGCCAGTTAAATGTCTGCCTTCAGCTCAGGTCATATGACCTTAGGGTCCTGGGATTGAGCCCCGTGTCAACAGGGAGCCTGCTTCTCCATCTCCCCTTACCTCTCTCCCCACCCACCCTCCCAATTTGTGTTCTCTGTTCTCTCTTGTGTTCTCTCTCTCAAATAAATCTTTAAAAATAGATAAATAAACCCCCATCACTTCAGAGCTTGCCCCCAAAGTCTACAGCCAAGATTGACACCATTGCTGCTGTGTCCCTGCAGGTGGTATCCCACTGCCTAGAGCTTGGGGCAGCATCTGCACACTACATTCCTGGCACCATGGAGGATATGACCTTCGCAGAGCAATTCGTGGCCAAAGCTGGAAAGCTCATGGGTAAGGTTGCTTCTCCTCCCTCCTCTTCTGTACTATGCTCTACGGGTCACCAGGGAGCTTTGGGGAGGAGGAGAATGAGAGGAAGGGTATTACCCCAGACGGTTTCTCTCAACATAGCCATCTCTCTTGCAGGGGGACTAGACATGCTCATCCTAAACCATATCACCAACACTTCTATGAATCTATTTAGTGGTGATATCCACTTGGTGCGCAGAAGCATGGAAGTCAACTTCCTCAGTTATGTGGTCCTGAGTGCTGCTGCCTTGCCTATGCTGAAGCAGAGCAACGGAAGCATTGTTGTCGTCTCCTCAAAGGCTGGTGAGTGGGGCAAGGACCAGTATGAAGGCAGGAGTGGGAGACACGCCAGGGATGGTACTGGGGGCTCTGCAGGGAATGTGAATTTTTACACACTTCTACATAGAGAAGTAACACAATATAAACTAACGTCTTAAATAGTCACAGTGAAAAATCAACCAATCAATCAATGTTCACAGTGAAATTAAGCAAAAGCTGTTTAACATCTTGTCCCTATGCATGACAGGCAGGCATATGAATGTGCGGCCTGGGTATGTCAACTCAAGGAGAAGCCTGCATGCTGAGTGAAAGAGACACTGTTAAGAACAAGTGGGACTATAAGAAATAAGAGGCTATTCAAGGTATATGGGCTGCAAGATCCTTGGAAGTAACAGAGAAAGAGCAGTAATTCAGAGTGCCCACGAGAAACTTGGTTTGTGATCTACAAATGGAAGTCTAAATGGACATTGAGAGATTGTGGAGGTATAGCCCATCCTGATCCTAAGGTGAGAGATGTGGTCATGAGGGATAAAAATGATTTTGCTTCTTCCATGACCAAGAACTATAGGTTGGTGAAGTTAGTTGACACAAAGGTAGAATTGAGAGGTGGAATATTTTAACATACGGGTGTCTGATACGTGGGTTAAGCTAAGCCAAATGAGATGAAGAATAGAAAAAAAATACACCATAGTAGCAGATCTGCCTAAATTGGGAGTGTTCTCCAAAATCTGGATTTATTGCCTTAAGGGTCCTGTTTAAACAACCAACGGGGTAGGAAGAGAGCGTTGTACAGAAATATTCATGAAGAGAACACTGTGTGATCAAGAGAGGTCATTGACACTTTGGGTGGGGATAGTATCAGAAGTTATTACCAATAAAAAGCTAGACGGTTTCCAGCTTGGGAGATTCATTTAGTCATGGGGCCAGGAGAGAAGTCCCACACCTATCTGTTGATTAGTCAGAAGGATGTAGCAAGCACCAGGATTAAAATCAGCAATCTAAACGTGGTTCCTGGCAATGTAAAAACAAATAACCTGAAGACTTTGAAATTCTTAAGTATTTCACAAACCTTTATTAGCTATTACTGTAACTAAGAACACCATCTATGTTGTAAAGAATTCTATTTCCTGGACAGGAAAGGCCTGCATAGTGATGGGATAAAAGGGCAGTGTGTCTGTGCTACCCGCCAAAGGAGTGATTGATATGCATCCCTGTGCTTCCCAGACAACACAGACTCCCCACCCCTCCCCAGACACAGCCTCTCTCCAAGCTGAAAGGAAGGGAGAGCTTCCGGATGCATACTGAGTGGGAGGGTGCTGGGCACATCCCCAATCCATCCTAGGGCATTGGCCAAAACCCTCACATCAGTCATGGTGTAGGTGGCTTTAATGATTTTAGTTGATTAAATAATATATCCACTCGAGGCAAACAGTGTGCTTCATCTTTGGCTAGGGAAATTTAACTTTCGACAACGTACACAGTGTCTTAATGTTCTCAGAAGGAACAAGAGTTACTGTAGAAGTCCAAGGGCATGATGAAAGTCTGATAACCCCTGCTTCCACACGTCTTCTACACTTACCAAATGTCACTTCACAATGTGTGTGGACTCAGAGGTGGAAATCACGTTGAACTACTATCCTTCACGTCTGCTGTTTGTATGGTCCAAGGACTTCAGCCTGTTGCTTTGAAACATGTCTGTGAACTTGCAAAGTACATACTCTTTGCTTTCTGTCCCTAACTGAAGAATTTTTCTGTTCTATGCTATATTTTTTTTTAAACATCCAGCAAACACATTCATTAATCCTTCCTCCTTAAAATCTGAATTCCACAAACATGGGATGCTAATCCTCAAATTGATCGTGAGGTCAGCCAAAGAGTATTGGGATGGATTTTTAATCATTCCTTCCAGAAATGCATTAAGTCGTCATTTATTGAATTATGGTGATAAGCAGTTGTTGTTTTTGTTTTTGTTTTTTTTATCTCCAGAGCATTTCCAGGTATTGCATTACATAGAAAGCCTATATTTTTCATACACTCTGTAAAGCCTCCATATAAATATGCTTTAGCATTGAGACACTATTGCTGCCTCTGGGAATTTTCTTACAGTCCACATCTATCCACCATTCAACACCACTTGGGGCACCTACTGATCAAGTTTCTATGTATATATAATATCTAGTTACGTTGATAAGTCTCCCCTTCTTCCACCATGTGCTGGTTTGGCTATGAGTTGAGTTACTATAACAAGCATCCACATTTACACTGGCTTACACAAATCACAATCTATCTTTCTTTCATAAAACAGCCTGGAGTAAGTAGCCCAAGGATGATATAGTAGTTCTGTCCCACAAAGTTGTCCAGGAACCTCTCTGTCTCAGAGCCGCCATCCCCGGGGTATTATCCTCACCTGTATATCCAGGATGGTTCAGCACCCTGTCAGAATTCTAGCTACAGAAAATGGAGAAAGAAGGATACAACCTGAAAGTTGTATTCTTCTCTTCTACCACAGCTGGCTGCAGTTGTGGTCTTTGTTCGAAGTGGATTTGTGTCCACCTGAAAACCAGGAGTTCTGGTTCTACAAAAGACACTGATGTTGGTAAGCAGTGTCTCCCCTGTCACCCATGCCAAGATGCCCACAAGATCAGAAGGCGGTATTCCCTCCAGGCCACCCCATGTGCCTACCGCACATCATACACTCACACTCCGGACTTGGTCTCTCCAGATTCCAGATCTGTTGTGCAAACAAAACCCCTTCCATCAGGCAGCAGTGCAGGAAACAGTGGGTCAAGAGGAAGCACAGAAAGAGAATGCCTAGATGGTATTTGTGAAACAAACAGAGACAGAGATATTACTACTCCAATGTGACTGGAAAAGAAATCACTGGATTGGGCAAAGAACAGTTGAAAACATCTGGAAAAAGTTTATCTGCCATTAATCAAAATGGGTCTTCTTGACTTAGGTTCAATTTTCAAAAAGTAAAGGTCACTGCATTTTCATACTCCTTGGCTCAGTGAACCCTGTAACTATAGTCCATCACATCAGTCACACACATGACAGCCAGAAACCAACTTCTTAGTCTGCTTCTCTGCCCCTCTTTTACCGCCCTTCGGTCCTCACGGACAAATCCTGTGATCCTCCTGCCCCCTTATCCTCTCAGGGACCTCACTTCACATGAAGTCCTTGTCAGTTCTCGCCAGAGCCCTTTCCTCTTTCTCTTATTCAAAACATTTTAGAAAACTACCTTTAAAATTATACTTCCTCCCTCTCTCTTTTTTTTTACTTTATTGGTAATACAAATATGACTAATAACAATTATAATACAAAGGCTAATCACACTGGGCCAACATAAGTGTAAGGATATTGATTCTTCTGTATCAAGAAAAATGTAAGACATACTTTGAAGTGCAACTACACATAATAAAATTCTGGATTTCTTTAAATATTAAAAAAAAAAAAAAACCTAAAGGAATAAGAGAGCCTTGCCAATAGCCTCTGAATGCTCAGACCTCTCTTTGCGAGCACCATAAGCGTCTCCAATTACCTATTCATTATTCTCCAAGTAGACCCTCTTTTGAAAAGATCAGCTTTCTATATGTATTCCTTTTCTGGTTTACTCATTTCCAGCATTGCTTCATATATTTTTTTACATAGATGTATAGTATTTCAGACACATTACGAGATGAGTAGCTAGGGGCCACTACCTCATAAGACAATGCTTTTGTGGGAAAACTCAAACCAATGTATGAAGTCACTTGTTGGATCTTAACCTGTTTGTGGGTTAAGAGCTGCCTGTGTGGTCTAAACCTACTTTAAGAATTCATCGTTACAAAGAGGGGGAAAAAATAAAATAGGTTTCTCCACTAGAGATATCAACTAACAGGATTTGGAATACCCATATGGTGTTTTGCATCAAGGCAATAATATACAGATGTTAATCTCATCCTTGCTTTCAGCTCTGCTTACCCACTTTTTCCTGAAAGGCAGACAATGTCCCGATGTATGGATATGCCTTGGAATGTGGTGGGGAGGGGAGGGCCAAGGTCAAGGTCTGGAGATGCAAAGGGGCCTAAGAACTAGAGTAGGAAGGGGTGATATTTATCCCTCACCCAACTGTTTTATGTTTTTCTAAGATGAATCTTTACCCTTAAATCCAATTATCTCAGAAATAATTTTCAGGAACCACACTTTACAAGGTGAGTGACAGTGTTTATACATGTGAATAGAGGTATTTGTGTGGGCAGGAGGCAGGTGCTGCTTCAGATTTGAAGAGAATTTGAGGAGAAGGGAGACAGGGGAAGATAAGGTATGTGCATGCGGAAGATAAGGTATGTGCATGTGTAGATAGATATGTCATCTATAGGGTCAGGAAGATGCCCAGAAAGGAGATTCAAGTAAGAATCCACAACCTGGACGTAAAAATTTCAGGAGCCACAGTTGTCTCAATTCAAGAGGTTGTGTTTAGGCAAACCTGAAGGATTGAGACAGAACCTGTTGGTGGTTGTGCCAGCCGTGCAAAAGGGGCAAATGCAGATTTGCGAGGAGAGAGACTCCCTGCTGAAGACAGTAACAATTTAGCACAGGTTGAGAACCATGCAATGCCATCCATGACAACCATTGCTCTACCTTTCTCCCTTGAAAGGCTGGGTAGAGCTTAAGTAATCATGGCTATTAACCCGACTAAACTATTGGTTTTGTTCCAGTGCACTTCCTGATGAAAATAGGAGAACCCTACCATCATGTCTTTACATTTACTTACCGAGGAGTTTGAGAAGGCTTAGAACAAATACACTCTATTTGGAAATATACAGATAGAAAACTAGATCTTAAGCAAAGAAGAATATAAGACCTGTTGAATCACTATGTTGTATACCTGAAACTAATCTAACATTGTGTGTCAGTTATACTTTAATAACCCCCCCCAAAAAAAGGAAAAGAATATTTAAAAATGCCAGAATTAGGGGTGCCTGGTTGGCTCTGTTGGTTGAGCATCTGCCTTCGGCATGGGTCATGATCCCAGGGTCTTGAGATCGAGCCCCATGTCTGGCTCCCTGCTCAGCAGGGTGTCTGCTTCTCCCTCTGCCCCTCCTCCTTCCCTCGTTCTCTCTGTCTCTCTCTTAAATAAATAAAATCTCTTAAAAATGTCAAAATTAGACTTAACACAGATGCAGCACTTAAGTTTCAAATTTGTCTCTTGAATTTTTTTTAAAAATATTTTTTTTATTTATTTGAGAGAGAGAAAGAGAGCACGAGTGGAGGGGGGTAGGAGCAGAGGAAGAGGGAGAAGCAGACTCCCCGCTGAGCAGGGAGCCCAATACCAGGCTCCATCCCAGGACCCCAGGGTCATGATCTGAGCCAACAGCAGACGCTTAGCCAACTGAACCACTTAAGTGCCCCATGCCTCTTGAACTTTCTTAACAGAAAGAACAAGAGGGAAGGTCAGTATATAGATAAGATTATATTCAAAAGAAGGAGGTATTACAGGAAGCAAATAATATCCTAAATAAATTTCTCATAAAAGACTACAAAGTGAAGGCATAAAGTAAAGAAAAGAGCAATGTCCCCAACAACTTTCTTAAATGTTTCTTTAATTTTAAAAATTACACACACACACACACACACACCCTCTATGAATATCTGAAAAAAGAAGTATAAAACTTAAAGTAAAAATCATCCACAATCATGCCAATATTTTTGAGAATTTCTTTCCAGATATAGAGATATAAAACAATTATTTTCCTATTGCCAGACATTTAGGTTCCTTTCAATGTTTTGCTATTTTAAAAATCCTGTAATAAATGCCTTCTATGTAAATCAGTAGCGGAGTTGATGATTATTTCCTCGATAAATTCTTAGTACTAGATTTGTTGGGTGAAATGATAGAAACATTTTGAAGGCTTTTGGTACATATTTCCAAACTGCCTTAGATAAAAGGAAAAAATAAAGGCTAGACTTTTAAATAGACAAAAATTAAAATGAATTTAGATAAATATGAACATCATGCCCCATTTTCACCCTGAGTATAGACATGAGTGTCTCTCTCACACCTACTTTGCAGAGTTCACAAAGTGTTTGGTAATTGACAAGTTTGTAAGAAGAAAAAAATGTGTTTAGTAGTCATAATTTTCATTTCTTTGTTTATTTGTGACATGGAACATGAGGTCCAATATGTGGAGCAAAAATAATCCCTTTGAGACCAGTGGTATTCTATTTTTGATTACTATTATATCTTATTCCATGTAACAGCATATGGCATGTAGTGGATATTTAATAAAAGCCTGGTCATTAGTGAATTAATTTCATTTCCATGTGTCTATGGGATATTTTTATTTTCTATTCTGTGAATTGTTTTCCCATGCCCCTGCCCACTGAGATGTTAGCAAAACTTGCCTAATAATAAATATACCTAATCGATTTCATATGCAACTTCTTGTTGGAAACATTGACAAAGGCATATCTTTGAAACTCAGCTAAATATAAAATTAATAAAGTGAAAAGTGAATTTGACATGGTGTGAATATACAGCTTTAGACAGTTGGGTTTGACCCAAGGAGAATTCCTTGTTCAAATACTTGTTGAAATAAGTATTAATTTCAATAAGTAGAAGTCCACTTAAGATACTTCAAGATGCGGAATGCCTAGGGAGAGAGAGCATGACTTCACATCTGAGAAATGTACTCTACACATGAACTTGCAAAAGTATTTGTGAAATATATTCATTCATTTATTCCAAAAATATGAATTGAGGATCCACTCTGAGCCACACACAGTACCAGATGCCAGGGCTATGGCAGGGAGCAAGGAAGGCAAGGCAAGGTGCATCACTGTGGAGCCTCCATTCCAGTGTAAACGACTATCGCATTGTTTACAGTTATAAAAAAACTGAAAGCAATCTGAATGTCCACTACTAGTGACAGGTTTCTAATACAGTGAAATATTATGTAAATTTTTATACATGCTGACTATAAAAATCATGATGCTTGAAAGAAAAGTAATTTAGAGAACAGTATATATAGTATGAGTCCAACTATGTTTAAAGAAAGGGGCTTTTACCTTTCATTTTATAGACTTCAGAGCTATTTATTGTACAATAAGCTTAGAATAATTAGAAAAATCAGAATAATTTTTTTAAAGTAAGGGATCGAGTTCTATGTGGTAACTAGAACCAAAATATTACTCCTCCCATGGGGCTGACTTGGGGGGAGGGGAGGACTGAGATTGTGCTCAATCTCACAAGTAAACAAGCAAATTCAAGTGACTGAAACTATTACATTAGCAAATTCAAACTACTAAATGCCATGGTGGGAGTGGACTGTTGATTTTTGTTGTTTTGTGTGTTTGTTTGCCTACAAAATTGTCAATTGCTGAGAACTTTGTTCACTCCACAGAGTAGGTATAATAAGCTGGGCACTCTCGATATACTCCTGGTGGAGAAAAGTGTGGGTTGTTTTTTTTTTTTTAATTAATTTTAAGTGGTTTCTACCACTGATCTTTAAAAGTCTAGCCCCTCATTTTTCTTTTTGTCTAAAGCAATTTGGCAATATGTATCAATAGCCTCAAAAGTACTTCCATCATTTCACTCAGAAAATGTCATGCTGAGAATCTATCAGGATATAATCATCAGTCCAGTCACAGAAATACGTAGGAGAACATTTATCGGAGGATTTTTTTCAACCATGTCTGCTAATCTGCAAGCAAAGCTACCAACGCTGAGAATAGCCCGCTGGCATGTGCCTGAAGTCAGTCATCACAGTCAACTAAATGTGAAGATCCAATTAATGCATAGTCCATTTTACTCCGTGGGTTTTAAATTTTTTGATATTTGCCCACAAAGTTGTCTGGTTCAGGAACTCCCAGGTAGTCAGTGCATACGATAAACCCTTTATTTCTAGCATTAGGAAAGTAATTAACATCAAATAAATGTCAAACAATATTTATTTATTCATTCATTTATTTATTTAAAGATTTTATTTATTTATTCATGAGAGACACAGACAGAAAGAGAGGCAGAGACATAGGCAGAGGGAGAAGCAGACATCACGGGGAGCGCGATGCGGGACTCGATCCCAGGACCCCAGGGATCCCTACCTGAACTGAAGGCAGACCCTCAACCACTGAGCCACCCAACTGCCCCATATTAAGCAATATTTAAAGAATACTATTTTGAAGGGGTGTCACATCGCTGGCCTACATTGGACATCCATCTGTCTCAGCCCATCCCTAGGGAGGCAGCTGGCCATACAGCAATGATAGCTTAGACATTGCAAGAATATAAGGCCATGCCAGGATCCCCCAGAGATAGCATGGCTTTGCCATACCTGCTTTTCTCAGCACCTTTGTGCACCTTTCTTCTCTCTCCATTAGCCCCTCCTTCATTTGGAACCTGCTTCAACCTGGCTGCCGCAGCCCTTTCCTCAGCCCAATGGCTTTCTATATGCTTTGAGTTTCCGCCCCATCACCAGCTATCCTGGTCTCTCAATCTCCCAACTCCAAACTCCCCCTGGAAGGAAGAGGTATCTAATTGGTGCTGCTGAATTTTATAAGTCAATGCCCCAAGTTATTCACGGCCTGACCAGTCTGGAGGCACAATCATTGACTCAGGTCTAACCAGTGAGGCCACAGGGAGGACAGAGTTAGGAAAGAAGCAGGGTACACGATGGTTGATGTGTCTGAGTCATTTGTATTAGCCTTTGGATAATCTTCCTTAAAGACTGCTCCTGTCAGCACAGGTTGTCCAACTGGGGCAGGCCAGGGCAGGTTTGTGTCAGGTAGCAGCAATGGCAGCGTGGCTTGAGATATCAACACTGAGATGAGATGAGATGAGATGAGATGAGATGAGATGAGATGAGATGAGATGAGATGAGATGAGATGAGATGAGGAGGATGTCCATACAAGAAGCAGCAATGGTAGTCTGGTACGAAGTTTCAGAGCTCAAGTGGACCAAGAAGGGTGTCCATGTGGTACCTGGCATGGAGCGTTAGAACTAAGAGAGAGAATACGGACATCTGCAAGGGGTGCTGCCAAGGGACAGCCCAACATGGAGTAAAGAGGTCACCCATGTGCCCTAGGATGAAGTGCCAGAGCCCGGTTGGGATAAGAAGGGCACCCACACAAAGGGCTCAGAAATAACTAAAGAATAATCACATATGAGGGGAATTCATCAAATAAGTAATACATATTAAGGATAATGGATCTTGTTGTTAGCGTTACAAAGTAGAATGAAGCCTGTGATATTGGATTGGACCTGGAGGTATCTATGAACCAATTGTTCTTAATATCCATGGTTAAATATGGAAATATAGATGTGTATGTCTATATATGCACGCATATATTCCCTAGCTCTGTCTACTGAGAGGACCTGGGAGCACACTGAGTGTCTAGATCTTGGTTTCTAAACATCATTCTCCACTAAAAAGATCCAAGTATTCTTGGAGAAATGGTTGATTCCAGGACAATGCCAGAAAAGGTTTAAGATGAACCTGAAAATCTTGTGCCAGTAATTTAAAAAACTTCCCAAAGAATAATAACGACATGTTACTAGGACACAGAAACTTTTAAAAGGTTCCCGCTTGCCAACCCTGGAACCATTGGGGCATTCAACTAAATAATGATAATAACGGATTATAAGCCATAAGATACAATAAAAACCCATGATGATATAAATAAGTACATGGAAAAATGGGGAGTGAGAAGACATTTCCATATGGTGGAAAGCTAAATGATAAATTTAGAAAGAGTGATGAAATTAGAAACAATTAGTAATAATTCAAAAAAAAGAATTAGTAATAATTCAGCCAGAAAACATCAATGGTTGCCAAAACTAGTGAATAAAAGTTTAATAAGAAACATGATATTTACTGTCTTAAAGTACCACCCTCCTCAACAACAGAAAAACATGATTCTAAAATGAACAAAGGACTTAAGTAGACATTTCTCCAAAGAAGACGTACAAATGACCAACGGGTATATGAAAAAAATGCTCAACATCACTAATTATCCAAATGTAAATCCAAACCACAATGAGATACCACCTAACAACTGCTGGGGTGGTCATTATCAAAAATTAGAAACAAAACAAAATAAAAACAAGAACAGAAAGTAACAAGATCTGTTAAGATTTAGAGAAATTGGAACCTTTGTGCACTGTTGGTGGGAATGTTAAATGGTGCGGCCGTTATGGAAACTAGTATAGAAGTTCCTTAAAAAATTAGAAATAGAGTTACCACATGATCCCAAAATCATACTCCTTGGTATATACTTGAAAGAACTGAAAGCACACCTCAAAAAAGATACTTGTATACTCAGGTTTATAGAAGCATTATTCATAATAACTAAATCATGGAAGCAACACAAATGTCCATCAACAGATGAGTGAATAAGCAAAATATAGTATATACATACAATTAAGCCTTTTAAAAAAAGGGAAATCCTGATATATGCTACAACATGGATGAACTTTGAGGTCATTATGTTAAGTGAAATGAACCAGTCACAAAAAGGAAAATATTATATAATTACACGTACATAAGATACTTAGAGTAGTCAAAAATCATAGAGACAGAAGGTGGATGGTAGTTCCAGGGGCTAGAAGGAGAGGGGAATGGGGAGTGACTGTTAGTGGATACACAATTTCAGCATTGCAAGATAAAAAGAGCTCTGGAGATGGATGCTGGTAATAACTGGCACAACAATATGAACGTACTTAATCCAGCTGAACTGTACACTTAACGTTGGTTAAGATAGGGGTTTTTTAAAGTAGCATCTTACAAGATATTGTAGTAGATTGAATGGCGATCCTCAAAAAGATATGTCTATGTCCTAACTCCCTGAATCTATATATGTGACATTATTTGGAAAAAGGGTCATTGTGGCTGTAATTAATTTAAGGATCTTGAGATGAGATCATCCTGGATGACCTGGGTGGGCTCTAAATCCAGTGGCAAGTGTCCTTATAAGAGACAGAAGAGGGGTGGCTGGATGACTCTGTTGGTTAAATGTGTGCCTTCCACTCAGGTCATGATCTTGGGATCCTGGGATCTAGCCTGCTTCTCCCTCTTCCTCTGCCTCCTCCCCCTGCTCGTGCTCTGTGTCTGTCTCTCTCTCTCTCTCTCTCCAATAAATAAATAAAACCTTTAAAAAATAAAATAAAAAGAGACAGAAGAAAAGACATAGACAGAAAGATACAGTTGTGTGAAAACAGAGGTGGAGCTTGGAGTGATATGGTTATGAGAAATGCTGACAGCCACTAGAAACTAGAAGAAGCTCTAGAGGAGGCTTCTCTCTCCTCTAGAGCTTTTGGAGGGAGTGCAGCCAGGCAACACCTTCACTTCAGACTTCTGGTTTCCAGAACTGTGAAAGAATAAATTTCTGTTGTCTTAAGTCAGCCGCTTATGGTAATTTGTTACGGCAGATCTAGGAAACCAATAAATTACTTCCCACATTTTGATATGGTTGTGGTTTGATATGCATTGTGGTTATGTCTGAGAATGTGAAGGAAATTCACACTAACTTATTCGGGGGTGATGGGACATTAGATCACAATGACCTCAATTACAGTAATTACTCCCAAATGGTTCAGAAAAGGGAGTACAATTCTTGCAACTCTTCTCTAAGTTTGAAATTATTTCAAAAGAAAAAGTCCCCATCCTAGAGGTGTAGTGACTTGGAAGAGGTATATGGGTGGATTTTGTGGGGCTTTCTCATGGGTTCCTTGGGGATCCCCTGTAGGAGATGTGCTAATACTTCCTCCAGCTGACTCTTTTTTGGCTTCTTCCTCAGCTCCAAGGCTTTGATCAGCCCATCCCCCTTGGCCCAGTCCACCCCACCATCCAAGCGCAGGGGACCCCAGGCCAGCTCCCCTCCACAGGTTCCACATTTGATTTCTGAGAAGCCTGATGCTTATCGATATATTTGATCCCACGATGCATTCAACTAGTTCCCAAACTCCAGTGGATACTTGCAAAGGTCTCCAAATAATCTTAAATCCCCTCTCGTGCAACTTAAGGTGATAAGAATGCAAATGCCTCCCTGACCCCCAGTGGATGAACACATATGACAATGACCATTCTCCTTTCTCTAAGCACAACTATTTAAGCTGGATGTGGGTGATTAGGTAATGCTCGTGGAACCGGATGGGCCCACCCCTCAACTGTGGGGCTCTTGAAATCTACTCTTTTATTCTCACCTTAGGAGATGTGCTCAACGCTCAGGACAATAGGAGGAGCCATATTTCATGGCCTGTACCTACGCAAGAAAAGCTCTTGCCAAAGTCATCTTGCAAAACCTAGTAACCGGTTTTATCTCACTTATCTCTGATGTATTTTGCACTGTTTCAACACCATACACCCCTCTTATATGTCCAGCCAAAACAGTCCCCTCAGGGTCATGTCCTCTGGCCACCCTGAATGCCATGTCTCAGTTCGCTTTATTCCAAAGTCTTACTGCTGGTTTCCTTAGGATTCTTTTCATCCTGAGCCCCCTTCTCTTTTCACTCAATATGCTCTCCCTGGACATCCCCATCCAGTCCACGTTGCTTCTGTTACCACTGGGTTGTGGGTTGTCTTAATACTTACAACGACACCTCAGGTTCTCCTAAGCCTGCAGTAGAAAGATGATTTATTTTTAGAACCCGAATCAACCCAAACAACTAAGGGAGTTGGACCGTGAGGGGCCCAGCTAAGGAAATATTTTTAGGAAGAACTGGATAAAAGGAGCAGGATCCAGGATGAGTTCCCCTCCTCGAAGCCATCAGGGAATGGTGAACCCCAAGTTGAGGCTCACTCAGTAGAAGATGTGGTGCATTTGCCTGGGGTCACTCTGAAAGTCTGAAGGCAGGCAGAAATGAAGCTTTTCAATCCTGCACACTTTCTTCAGAGTTCTCAATTCAAGCAGTTTAAAATCTGCCTTTGAAATGGAAATACTGTAATTTCAAAATCTCAGCAGGGCAGTTGGGGATGGAGGGTGTGGAGTGGATGAACAAAAGCACTGAGGCCTGCTTTTGACCTCTTCTTCTCAGCTAACAAGCTCCAGCACACAGCTAAGCTGCCAGCCCTCTGGCTCTTGCTGTTCCTACAGTGGCTAAGTCCCAACGTTTCTGGGACAGAGCTAATTGCAAACAGTATGTCCCATTCATCACCAAGTCTGCACTCTTACTTGTCAGACTCCATGTCCCATATTTTGCTTCAGAAAATATGATCCCCAGAGCTCTGTTTCTTTGCGGTCTAAAACTTCCCCGGAGAGAAATCTAGCTGACATCTATCTGTTCTGCTGTGATGGCTCCATTCTCCCCACGTAAACAAAAGTTAACCCAGGACAGAAGCACTCAGGCGTCGACCCCCTCACTTTCATGACAGTTTCGTGCAAATTAGTATATTTATTTACTTGTTCATTTGATTTAATTAACCTCATACTCTGGCATATTTTCTAACTGGTAATTGAACAAGTGGATCTTGTATGCTGCAATCAGAAAACAACTTTATTCTTTCCCGCAGACCCATTTATGGGTTAGCTCATCCCTGAAACTGGATGTGATCGCAGGCAGATGGCAACGCGCTAGGATAATAAAAGATCCTCTAGCTGCTTCCAGTCTCAAGAAAGGTCTCACTTCAGTAATTAAAATGTCCAGTCACGAGTAATTTAACTAAAGCTTCTCCCCGATCAAGCTCTAACCTGCTATAGGAAACAGGGATAGGAAAGAGTTGGATTCAGCTTTTCCTCTCATTCCCTATCTCCTCCTCATTTACCAGGCTGCCTCGCCCCTCTTGTTTAAAAGAAAATAGGGGGCACAGGGAAGAAGGAGGTTCAGGAGAGGTAAGGTCCCACCCACTAGGCTGGCCCCCTACCAGATGTACCACTGAACTGTGGCCACAGCACTTGTTCAAAGCTCATGCTCTCTGACCTCAGAGGATGACCAAACCTGACTCTTGCATTGAGTGTTTTTGTGGGGTCTTAGGAAGCCCCCGCTGGAACACTGCTAGCTCTTCTTGTGATGTGGACAGCAGATGCTTATGTTATTTATTTCCCTCAGGCCCTGGGGGTACAGTGGGAATACAGGGGGGTACACTCACCACTTGGGGCTGTCCTTTGGGACAAGATTGGGAATGACAATGGGGAAGAAGGGGTGCGCATTAGGACAAAGCCCCATACCACCAACTCTGTAGTGGCCTTGCCCATAATAACCAGAACCTCTCAGGTTTAGTCAAACCCCATTCCTTGGTGCTCCTCAAGGTCCTAGGGACAAGCTCTCCTTGAGGTGCCCTTAGAGCTTCTATCACAAGGATAGACATGAGAAGGCTTACCCTTTCTCCTTGGAAGATCACTGAGACGCTGTTCATTTCCGCTCCCTACCCAGTTCCTTTTGGTTTTTTCACCTTCTGGCCTTTAATTCCCTCAGGATGGTTGCAGGTTCATATGTTACAAACACCTTTTGGTTTGGGGTGTTTTGGGGGTTTTGCTTATCTGTGTTACCATGTGCTGTCCAGGCAGTCTGGAACCTCCCTTCTGAAGATGGAAGTCTTTGCCAGTTACTTTGCTCTCAGCCTTTGAACCTCAACTCAAACTAGAGTGGGAGAAGTCAATTTTTAACATGTTGTTACATATTATTTATTCCATCTTGGCCAGGGCCCCTTAACTCACAGAATCTTTCTAAAAAAAAAATTAAAAATCTGGGTTTTTGGAGGGGCCTTGTCCTTTTCAGCTTTCTGAAACTTCTCAATATATTTTACATAAAGAATGATACAGAGGTTCCCTCACACAAGAGAATCAGCATTATATGGGAAAATGTTTAAGAACAGCTCTGTGAATAGAAAGTGGGCTTTAATGAAATGCACCAGATTTGTTTTGGAATAGTGAACACCTAGGAGATTTTTCTCCCTTCTCTTCTCTTTTTTCTACTTTTTGACATGTTTCAGCTTTTCTTTAGTGAGCCTAGACTGGTTCGCAAAATCCTTTATCTGCAACTCCAAAATCCAAAAAGCTATGGGCTGGGGCGTGGAGTGGGGGTTGGGAGCTCTAAATACTAAGGATTTTTTTTCCCCATAATTAATTCTCTATAGTTAATTTAACTTGAATTGAAGGGAAGCTACTTAAAGCTCTTATCTCAGAATAAATCTTCAAATATTTTAATGCAGAAATAATAATGTTTTTGCTTTCAGCATGCCTCCCCAGACTCTACTGGGAGTGCTATATAATATACATTATAAGCCCCATGCCACCTCCTAAAATCAAAAAATAATTCTAAATTATTTTACACATCGGACACTATGGGTTTTGGACAAGTGTTTATTACCCTATACTTTTGAAAAGGAGAAAATATAATGAACTGTGTTATTATTTTTCTTGCTCTAGTGGCTACTCATTATCACTAACTCATCCTCACCTTTAGTCTTTGTACAAGCTACTCCCATACTTCCCTGGCCCTTCTGTACCTTCTCTTATCAAAGTAGACTTCACAATCTACCTCCTGAAGGTGAAATCTGAAGTTTCCTCGTTAGTCCAAGATCTTTCTTCACCTAAATATTCATCTTGGGTTTGGGACACATTTTTCCCAGGTCACACTAATTTGGGCTTTAAAGAGACACAATAACTCATAATTCAATGATTGCTCACCCAGTTCCTGTATAAAACTTCAGCACCTTCCAAAGACCTCCCCTCTTTATTTCTTCTAGGAGTTCCTAGATCATGTTCAATGAACATATGTTACCATGCATCTCTGGTTCCCACACCCACCCTCAAAGCCCACCATAAATATGGTTTATGGAAAAAGGCCTTTCCTTACTGAACCCTTCAACACAGACCCAGAACACAGACTAGAGGACTCTGGGGAGGGAGTAGACTAAAATCTGCAGTTCTCTTCATATTTGAGTTTGTTTTCTAAGATCTTATTATTTTTAAGTAATCTCTACTCCCAACATAGGGCTTGAATTTACAACCCCGAGATCAAGAGTTGCATGCTGTACCAACTGAGCCAGACAGGTGCCCCAACTCTCCATATTTGAATTTGAGAATAACTGGTTTAAAGGTCTGCAGATCAATGCCAGATCACAAAATTTAAGAGATAAAATTTATAATAAATGTCAATGACAGTTGCAGTGTACCTCATGTATGGTTTTCATAATAAAGGTTAATGAGTTTTCAACAGTCTTTGTCCAATCTTGACTATTGTCTAGTAACTCAGTACTTTCTTCACCATTTAAAAATATTTTTAGAGGAGTCTGGGTGGCTCAGTTGGTTAAGTGTCTGCCTTCAGGTGAGGTCATGATCCCAGGGTCCTGAAATCAAGTCCCACATTGGGCTCCCTGCTCAGAGGGGCATCTGCTTCTCCCTCTTCCTCAGCCCCTCTCCCCACTTGTGCTCTATCAAATAAATATATAAAATCTTATATATATATATATATATATATATATATATATATATATATATATAGTTTTTTTTTAACCATACATCTTATCTGGTAACTTTTTCTGCCATATCCTACTGTTTCTCTATCTTTCTCCTCTCTTCCTCTTTGTCTTTCTCTCTTCTCTCACTCTCCTCTCTGGAAAGAAAACAACAACAAAAACATCACCAGCAACAAAATCTCTCCTTTCCTCCTAAGAAACAATTGGAGATCTTTTTTGTACTTTGAACATAACCTAAGGCATAATTAAAGACAGAGAGTGGGATACACTAAGCTCCCTTAGTGGGACAAAATCACTGTTACAGGACTTCAGACTATGGGTTCACATAGTCTCTTGCTTCTGCATCCCTGTTGCTATCTGGGCAGACACACAAAATACCATAGTCAATATCTTTATTATCATCTAGAAGGGTAATGTGAGCTGACATGTCAACCCAGAACCTGTGAGTGTGACCTTTTATGAAAAATGTCTTTACAGATGTAATAAAGGTAAGGATCTCAAGATCAGATTATCTCAGGTTATATTGATGGCCTAAATCCATTGGCAAGTATCCTAATAAGAAGAGTAACTTACACACAAAATTGGAGAAGGCCATATGGAAATGGAGACAGAGATTGAAGTGATGCATCTATAAACCATGGAACATGTAAGATTAGCACCAGACTGATATCAGAAGCTTGCAGAGACAAGGAAAGATTCTCCACTTGAGCCTTTTTGGAGGGAACATGATCCTGCTGATACCTTGGTTTTGTATTTGTAGTCTCCAGAACTATGAGAGAATAAATTTTTGTTGCCTAAAGCCACCAAGTTTGTGGTAATTTGTTATGGCAGCTCTAGGAAACTAACACAAAGAACCTAGTAGTTGCTAGCCCTCTGGGTGCCCTTGTCTGTCATCTTAGAAGTGAAAATAACACTACTATTCCTAAATTTTGCCTACGGCAACCCTCTTGGGTCTCCTCCCTCTCTGGGAACTCTGTACTATCGCTTTACTATCGCTCAATAAACTGCTTTGCTGCCCTCCAAAAAAATACATATATACATTTTGCCTATTTGAGGCTCAATTGTCACGTAGAGAGAATCTTCACCAACTCAGGAATGGCTGGATTTAACATCTGGCTTCTGAAAAATACTCAGATAAAGAACAGTGGCTTCTGACTGAGTGATGTATAGAATTGTTGAATCATCATATTGGATACCTGGAATTAATCTAACACTGTATATTAGTTATGCTGGAATTTAAATTTAAAAAAATTAAAAGAACATGAGGAAATCTCACCTACTGCTTGAAATTCATGGCCACTAGAGTCAAATTTGAATCCTGATTTGACTCCTGGTTCTCCTACTCATAAACTATGCAACTTTAGGCAATTATTTAGCCTTGAGACTAGCACATAAGACCTAAATAAATGATAGCTCCTATTTAGCTCCAATTTTTGTGATTGTTTTGTTTACTTCACATGGCTGCTTCTCTGTTTGTTTATTCCTTTCCATGGCAGGAAATAGCTACCCCAGTCCCAACCCACACGACTTTTTAGTTCAAAATCCAACAGCAGCTAATTAGAATCTTTGCATCACTTATTTCAATATCTTTAAAGAGAGAGACCACGATGTATGTTCAAACCATTGTGCATATTAGCTATCACTGGCTTGACCTTCTATGTCTGCGAAGGCAAGATCTTTTTGAAGGGTATGTATGTAGGAAGGCAGTGGTGAGCATTTCCAGAAGTCTTTTAAGTGTTATATATTCAAATCTCTTTATATATTCTTTCATAATGTATGCCTTTGATTTCATGCTTTAAAAAGTATCTCCTACCTTGAGATCATATATTGACCCTTTATTTGTTACTTTCCATGTATACTCTCTAAAATAATTTGAATTTTTTTATTAGAAGGGTACTTTTCTCTAAGTAGCCTATTTGTCCCAACATAATCTTTTCAATAGTATGTACTTTTCTCACCAATTTGAAACATGAATACCAATAACAATCACATTTACTAGATAATTTTTATGTGCCAGAGTTTGCGCTAAGTATATTACATGGATTGTTTCAGCTTAGCAGTATTATTACCCACATATGACAGCTAAGAAATGGCATACTTGGGATTCACACTCAGGTCATCTAATTATAGAGCTCATACTTTTAACCACTATGCTACTCTTATAAATAATTTGGGTCTATTTTTAGCTCAAACAATAGGAAAGATTTTTGACATAACTGGAAGTCCAGATTTAGGGTTGACTTGGCTCGTGCTCACTTTGGCAGCACATATACTAAAATAGGGTTGACTTGACTTGAGTTCAGTGTCCCCATGATTCTCTTGGCTCTGCTGCCTTCCATGTGTGATTTCATCCCCAGGCTGATAGTGAAATAGCTGCAGTAATTCTAGCCCCCATATCCATTCACAAGAATGTCCAGTAGAAAAGAAACAAAATGGCTACTTTAAGAAACTCCCCCAGAAGAATAAAGAATTTTCTCAGACCCTCCAACAAAATTCTCCTCCAAGATGGGCCAAATACTCATTCCTGTGTCAATTATGGACTAGGAGATTAGATTAAATCAATTATACAAGCCCAACCCTAGAGTTAGAGATGGAATCAAATTTCCTTTGGAACATGGGCAGCATAAAAGTAAGAAGGACTATCAGTAAGGATTAGGTTCAGCTCTCTAATGCAGAAAACCTAAAATAGCAGTAGGTTAAATAAGTTGAAAAGTAAATCAAGTCTGGAGGTAGGCAGTCCTGGAGGTAGAGCTAGGATAGAGGCTCCATGGTCACCCAGTTTCCCTCCTGTCTCAATGCTCTGCCATTCTCACCATGTGGCTTCTACTTCATGGTCCTAGATCATTCTGAAGCCACAGCCATCATATCCACCTTCAGGCACCAAGAAGGAGGAAGGAGTGGAAGGGAGAGACTGATTTCTTCTTTTAAGGACATATCCCAGAAATCATATGATACATTTCTGTTTACAACCCATTGGACAGCACTTAGTCATTTGGCAACATTGGCTGAAAAAAGCTGAGAAATGTGGACTTTATCCCAGATAATTATTTGCCCAGACACAAATCAGAGATTCCACTAATAAAGAAGAGCAAAAGATATAATGAGAGCATGCTAGCAGTCTCTACAACAGGTGGAAACATGAATTCAACTGGGGTTCAGTTACAAAAGAATAAAGGGGAACTAAATTCTGATTAGGCAACGAACAATGTGTCCTGAAGCCCCAGTGGAGTGTTTGGTCCAGTCCTAGACTAGTCAACAACCCAGTGGTATCAGATACTCTGGTTGGACATCCTGTGCCACACACCCATTCCTGGAACTTGACCATAGAGTCATTCATGCCAAAACTCATGATTGAGAATGGAGCTGGAGCAGCTCCCTAAAGAGATTTGTTTGTATCTTTTTGAGAGTTAATATACTAGTAATTAAAGTTCAGATTGAAGATATTAATCTTTTGTCCACTATGTTCCAAATTGTTTTCTAGTTTTTCATTTACCTTTTACTGTTATAATGATGTTATTATAGTTATTGCTTTCACTACAGAAGTTTTACATTTTGTATTATCAAGTATTCTTTGCTTTTTCACATTTTTTTTTACTTTTCTGTTAGAATGATCCTTTATAATACGGATATGATAAATATTCACCTATAGTATCTTCTTTCCTGATTGAATTATTTTTTATCAGTCAGAAGATGCATTCTGCTGCACATATAACAAAAAGTCCAATTACAATCACTTAACACTAAATAGGGCTTACTTTTTCTCAGGTAATAAGTTCAAAGTTTGTTTGGTGGACTTATTATATCTTAAAGAATCCAAGCTCATTCCACATTTCCGTGCTATAATCCTTAATATGTAGGTTTTCCTCAAGTTCACAAATGATCACTGCAATTGTAGGCATCACATCTGAAGTACTTTTAGAATTAAAGAAGAAAGGCAAAATGTAAAAGGTACATGCCACCTGAATCTACCTATTTCAGCAGGAAATCAGTATCTTTCCTGGAGACCCCATCTATAGGATTTCTCACTGGCTAGAACTAGATTACTTGGCCTCACAAAAGAGCAAGGGAATCTTGAGGAAATAAATATTTTTATCTCAACACACTTCTGCTCTGAGAAAAAAAATCTAATTCTATTATCAAAAAGGGGGAAATGGATATTGGGTAGACAACATCTGCCATATTTTCCATCTAGAATTTTGGGGATATATGATATAGAACAAGGAACTAACAATTTTTGCCACTGACTTAACCAACTTTCCCAGCATCTTTATTGATTAAGTCATTCTTTTTTCATTGATTTGGCAAGAAATTTCATTTAAGAATTTATAGAGTTTCTGTTGTGTGCTCTGCGGCAACACGATCAGGATCCCGAGGGTAAGAGGATGAGGAAAATAAAAGAAAAGTAAAGAGATGGGGACAGGAGGGGACACAGTGGATGATGTCCAAGCAGTGCCAGCTTTATTCAAGGTTCTACAAGATTATATAGCATAAGCAAAACAAAGACAAAGAAGTATCTGTTCTTAGCATGTTTGTGAAACCCTCCAAGGTTCCCCTTTATCAGCATGCAAGACAGACCCACTGGTGCCAGAAGACCTTGGTAAATAGATAAGCTTGTTGCTCCAGATGTACATACCTCAAAGAAATATTAGATATGGTTAACAGACCAGCAAGGACAGCACAGACCCCTATTCAACTTTATGGCGAGGCCATAATACATTGTATCTAATGTGTTATGTGGGCGATCACTGCACAAGCCAGCTCTGAAAACCATTGCTCAAGCCCTTTCTCAAGCGTCAACCAACTATTCACCCTTTAGGCTCCTGAGCCTTTTGAGTGAATGAGGGATGCAAGTCGAGGCCTGGTTTGGTTCAGTTACTCCAGCTAGTCCGTGGTCGCCCACAAGTTTCCAGTTCCAATAAGGGCAGAGTGGTATCTAACAGATCAGCCTGCATTAGATCAAACTTTGGACAAAATATGGAAAACAACCATTGAAGGCAATGGGGAGAAAAGGCAAAAGCTGACAAAAACTGGAGTCTTGTTGATACTTGAAAGGGGGAACTGACACTAGGTGAGTTTCCCAATTTTACAGCTTATGCCTAAAGGCAGGCCACAGTCAACACAATGCCATCTTACTACCTTGAAGAACCAGAAAGAAGAGTTTAGGGTTTCTGTAGCAGCCAGAAAGTGGAGGGGGACACCCTGGAAAGGAACGAGCCACAGGGGAAGAATACCAAATTCTATATACAGACTCTTCCAAAATCTGTTTGTCCCCTAAATTACACCACTCATAGGCAGTGTAGATACCAAGAAGCCCAAATAAGATTAAATAATTCAACGGATATTTTAGCTGAACCCTGCTGCAAGAGACACAGGGTTTCAGCCAAGTTAAATGCCCACATGAAAAAAAAATCAATATTCTTTGGAGGAATATGTCAGAATCCAGAGGCTCTACAAGCATCATTCACAATATCAAGAATACACAGCAAAGTTCTCTACATACAAGAATAGGAAATATGACTGATACTCAGGAGGAAAAGCAATCAATGGAGAACATTCCTTAAAAGACCTTATTTTAGAATTAGCAGACAAAAATCCTAAAGTAACTGTTATAACTCTTTGATCAGCAGAGTCTAAGGTCTCAAGCCATTTCTAATCCCTCCCTTTAGAAAGGGTATAATGAATAGGTTATCCTATTAAGCAGATGTCCACATGTCCTCCCAAAAACTGGCTGAGAATTAACCAGGATGATGAAAGTAAGAAAAGCAGGGGTTTTTTTCTTTTTGTTTTTTGTTTTAAGATTATTCATTCATTTATTTATTTGAGAGAGAGGGAGTGACAAAGAGAGAGCATGTGCAGGAGAGGGGGCAGAGGGAGAAGGAGAAGTAGACTCCCCACTAAGCAGGGAGCTCAATGTGGGGCTTGATCCCAGGACACCAAGATCATGGCCCAAGCTGAAGGCAGACGCAGAAGCAGAAAAAAAGGCAGGGATTTTCATTTCGCTTGTATAGAAAGAAAAATCAATAATAGGTTGCTATGTTGGCAGAGAGCTCTTGCCCAAACCTTCGGATCTCAGCATTCTTGGGTTCAGAGGTAGCAGAGTTAGCAGTTGTGGGATTACATGGCTCTTTTATGGTCATTTATTTACCACCTTTATTAAAATCTAACCAATCTCTCTTCAGAGAAGATTTTCCTGTAGCCCACCCCACCTCCCACCTCAATCTCTTCAAGGAGAGTTTCTTTGATACCTTAATAATCTTTTTTTCTTTCAGAAATTCAACACAGGGGATCCCTGGGTGGCGCAGCGGTTTGGCGCCTGCCTTTGGCCCAGGGCGCGATCCTGGAGACCCGGGATCGAATCCCACGTCGGGCTCCCGGTGCATGGAGCCTGCTTCTCCCTCTGCCTGTGTCTCTGCCTCTCTCTCTCTCTCTGTGACTATCATAAATAAATAAAAATTGAAAAAAAATATTAAAAAAAAAAAAAAAAGAAATTCAACACAGCATGATAATCTCATAGGAGTAAAGAGAAACTATGTCTCAAAGGGTAAAAGGACTCCACAGGGGTTACAAATCCTACTACAGATAAAGCAAAGATCATCTCTGTAGAAGCTAAAATGGGTCATCTTCTTAACCCATTTCCTTATTATTTAGGGAAAATGTCTTCTCCACTTGTTGCACCCTATTCTGCAAGCAAATTTGCTCTGGACGGATTTTTCTCCTCTGTCAGGATGGAACATTCAGTGACCAAGGTCAATGTGTCGATCACTCTCTGTATCCTCGGCCTCATAAACACAGGTAAGGTGAAGAGAGTGGAATAAACAGCCTGCAGATGACTGCCTTCCTTACCATTGTGGGCAAAGAAGGTGCTGAACTCTTTGACTCATGTGTAAGGCACTAAAAACCAGCAAAAGCACAAGTCTCCATTTAACGAAGCACTTCTGTCACTAGTGGAGCCTCTGACTATTCTTTGACCCTTCTTTCCATTCTGACCACCAAGTGTGCTGAGTGACACCAGACTCATCACTTGACCCTATTCTTTACATCCTCAGGAACACTCGATGGCCACTACTTTCCTCTTTGAGGCTTATCAAGTACAAGTTTCTTATTCTTAATATCATCACCTGTAATAAGACATATTGATATCATGAACCTTTTTCTTCTTCATGAATAATCTCTAAACCCAATATGAGGCTCAAACTTACAACCCCAAGATCAAGAATTGCATGTTCTATTGACTGAGCCGGTCAGGCACCCCTCATAACCCTTTGACATGATGCACTGAGAAGGACACAGTATCATTTTTGTGATATTCTTGCCAAAAAGGCATAATCTCAATCTAGTCAGCAGAGGGAGATGGACAGAGGCACCTGGCTGGCTCAGCCGGTAGAGCATGAGGCCCTTGATCTCGGGGTAGTAAGTTTGAGTACCATGTTGGGTGTAGAAATTACTTAAAAATTTAAAAAAAAATTTTTTTTTAAAAAGAGAGAGAAATGGACAAACCCAAACTGACATTCTACAAAACAGTTGATTAATAATACTCTTCAAAACTGTCAAGCCCATGAAGGACAAGGAAAGAATGAAGAACTGTCACAGACTGGAGAGAAAATAAGAAGAAATTACTACTAAGTGTAATCCTGGCTAAGACCCTCAAACACAAAAAGGTTGTTAGTGAACAAAATAAGGTCTGTGTTTTAGTTAGTAAATTTGTCCCAAATATATTGTACACTGACAATAGTACAGTGCTTATGTGTGACGTTATAATTAGGGGAAGCAGAGTGAAGGCTACAAGGGAATATTCTGCACAAGTTTTACAACTTTTCTGTAAGTCCAAATGCAAGTTTATCTAGAATAGGTACAATGAGAAAACTTTATTTAAAGAGTAATTGAGTCAATTGAGTGGTTGTTCTTGAACAAGAGAGAAAGAAAGACACATAATGAAACAAGGATAGAAAAAGAAAAAGAAGCTGTGCAAAAAGGACATGGAAATTTGGAAGAGATAACTAACTTTCCTTCCAAATGAAAGTGGTTTGTGTTGACAGAAACAAAGGCCTGGATTCTTGTCCATATCCTCCTTTTACAAGCTAGTAAATCATTATCATACAGCACTTGGCTTTACCCACTGATACTTTCCATTAGCTTCTATACTCATTCTGCTCCTCCATATTACTCTTTCATCCCATCCAAAACGCACAAGAGAGAAGCATGATTTAAATCTCTCCATCACCTTTAACTGCCCCCCAAATCTTCATCCAGGAAGACAGGGCCCACATTAACTCTAAGCCTCTCTTTGCAGAGTGGGCCCTAAATGTACCCAGTCTTCTGAGACGGCCTGTAGGCCTTGTAGAGCAAGCACAGGCAAACAGCCCCTAACAGCTAAGCTGTTGCTGTCTACAGACCCTCCACCTTGTAGACTCTACTGGTCTTGGATAACCACACTCTTCTCTCATTTCTACAGACACAGCCATGAAGGCCGTTTCTGGGATACTCAGCACAGTAGGAGCATCTTCAAAGGAAGAATGTGCCCTGGAGATCATCAAAGGGGGAGCTCTGCGCCAAGAGGAAGTGTACTATGACAACTCAGTCTGGACAGCTTTCCTACTGGGAAATCCAGGGAGGAAGATCCTGGAATTCTTGTCATTAAGAAGTTATAAACTGGACAAATTTATAAACAACTAAGCACTTCCTTAGGATGCGGCATGGGAAGGGACTGTTCATCCTGATATTACCTGAGCTCCATCCATGAAGGTATCTCCCCGGAGAGACAAATGAGTGTCCCCAGAGAGTTGGAAGTCACACATCACATCTCACAATTTGAAGGAGTTCCTCTAACACTTGCACAGTGGAAATGTAATTATAATGAATGTCATGAACCACTGCAACCTGTGGTCATGAAAATGATAGTAACCAGAGGTACGATTAAAAATAGTTCTATCAAATTTACCTCATATATAATATTATGATTAATACAATATTAATTATAATAAAGGTCATATCAACTTTATAAATTCATAATTAGTAGCTCTAAGTTCAGTTCATTCAGTATGGCTCCTTTAAAACCATGATCTATACAAGTGAAAATTTTCAGTGTTCATTTCGTATTTTGTGGTCGGAAACTTTTCTGTTCTTGAGTTAAAGAAATCACCCTACTCTTCATTTAGTGGACATCATGTCCATACCTTATTATATATTTCAGATACTCTTTATATTATTTTACATTGCTTCTCTGGGAAGGAGAACACCTGGGTGGGTATAAATCATTAGGGCAAACCCATGGATGTGGAAATCCCTGTTAACTGGAGCCAGAGAACCTACACATGTTTATTGAGCTCAGGCTGCATCAAGCATCTATACTTTACATGTGAGCTTTCAATGGTATATTAGAAGTCTGGAGAGAAGGGGATGGAGCTTAATCCTCCCACTTACACATTTAGTCATTTATTCATTCAACAAACATTTATCAAGCATGTGTCAGGCATCACCTGACTACAACCAAACAGGAAACAGAAATCAACTATATTAACAAATGAGCAAAGCCCTATATTGGTTAGCTCCTGAACAGGTCAGAGATGGCAAATTAGATCATTTTAGTAGACTTTATTTAAAAAGGGGATTATTTATTCAAAGTGTGGATAAGGTTATTGGGCAATCACATAAGGTAGTATCTCGAGGCTAGTCCCACCTCAGGGACAAAAAGAATGGTTATGAGAACCCAGAGATAGAAACTATTTGGAAAGCATCACAGAACAGGAGCTATGATATTCAGTTATGGGATGCCACTAGCCCACCTAGGACCATGTAGGAGGGATCTTGGGGAATAAACACCCAGCCTCACTCTCCTCCCTCCCTTCAATTTCTTGCTAATATTTTCTATTATCTAAACAGAGGGACAAGGGAGCAGATTCATATAAACCACACAGGTCAGCTTCCTCATGGACAGCAGGGTAGGAAAGAATGGAGAGTGTTCTGGGGGCACAGATGGGATATATCCAGCATGAACGCAACATCCCAAAATGTAGGGCTTCCATGGGAAGAGATACTAGGACACAAGACATGGGCTTGGAAATGCAAGGGAAATTTCCTTTTCCCATCTCTTACTCTAAACGTCCAGGCAGCAGAACAGACTGGAATCCATTAAGCCTGCCAGCCACATGGACAAGGAGCTAGATCTGAGGGTGAGTATAGCTGGGCTTTTCTTAGAAAGAGATTCTCTCCAGACTATGCTCAGTGCTAGGGAGCAAGAAAGACCTGACTGCACCTAGGTGCAAGTAAATAGACCCAAGGGGTGCATGGGTGGCTCAGTCAGTTAAGTGTCTGCCTTCAGCCCAGGTCATGATCCCGGGGTCCTGGGATAGAGCCCCATGTTGGGCTCCCTGCTCAGTGGGAAGTCTGCTTCTCCCTCTCCCCTGCTCATGCTTTCTCTTGCTCTCTCTCTCTCTCAAATAAATAAAATCTTGAAAGAAAGAAGGAAAAGAAAAAGAAAGAAAGAAAGAAAGAAAAGAAAAAAAGAAAAGAAGAAAGAAAGAAGAAGAAAGAAAGAAAGAAAAGAAAAGAAAAGAAAATAAAAGAAGAAAAGAAAGAAAAGAAAAGAAAAAAAAGAAAAAAAAGAAAAGAAAGAAAATAGACCCAAAAGTGAAGTTAGATTTCTGACTATATGGCATTCTGACTAACACACATGCATTGCTAGTGCTGGATCAGAGATCATGAAGTGTCTGGATGTAGGTGATAACTGCTGTGCCAGTCCCATGTTCTGCACACGACACAGATGGGGCAAGAAGCCAGGCTTGCACAGGATGAGGGCAGGAGGCTGATCAGGAGAAAAGGAGGTAACTGCTGAGACAGGAGCGGGACTAAATGACAAATTTACAGCCAGAGTCAGCTTCCAATTAGTTTTGCCTTCAACCTGAACTTTTAGGGTTCTCTTTAGACTTAAAGACACATTAAGACTTCAGCCTATGTTTAGTATAAATCAGCTGCTCCCTGATTCTGTTCACCTATGGGGAAAGCAAGAGAAGGTGTGTAACAATATTTAGGTAACGAATAAACTAAACCTTTGGTCTTTCCAAGGGTGTGTTGGTAAATGTTTAACAACTGGCTGACCAGAAAGAGAGAGAGAGAGAGAGAGAGAGAAAAGCCCTAATTTGTAATATTTGCCTGCTTCCTCGATGTAAATGCTCTCACTGTGGTCGATTTCAAGCCACCAGGTCACATCACTGAATGTGTAATAGAAGAGAAACGGCACCATCAGCTCTTTCAAACCTGTACAGCCTGCTCCAGCACACCACCCTGACTTTCCAATTCCACATTCTTGACAGAATTAGTTATTCTTAAAGGCCCAGATCAAATGCTTCTCTCCTCCAAGGACTTGAAAGTAACAGGCAGCTTCTTTCTACCATTGCTGGGCAAGCTAGGGGAACAAGGGCTCCCAAAGACAGAGGATGCCCACATTCTGGATTCTCAGGGTGTCAGCATTTTGCATGACGTCCATGGCCTTACCTGTGTGCGAGTCCTGAAATCGACTTTCGTGTTCGCTAGCACAGCATTCCCCTGGGAGTAGCAGAAAACCCCACTGACAGTGGCTCAATCAAGTAGAAATTACTTCTCCTCCCATAACAAAAAGTCTGGGAGGAGCAGACCAGGGTGTCAGGAAGCCAGGTTAACTTCTGTCTTTCCACTCAACTAACCATCCTCCTCCTCATCACCGTGGAGTACAAGACAGCTGGTCTACCTCAGCATCATGCTGTGTTTCAGGAAAGGAAAAGAGGAACGTGAAGGGCAAAGCATGCACAGCAGCTGAATCTGCACCCTGATATAGAACAAACTGGGAAGCCCCATCTAGGACTTCAACTCGCATCTTGTCGTGTGACCATCCATCCCCTCAGGAGAGGTTGAGAAATGGAGCTTTCAGCTGAGCACATTGTCACACCCTCCACGAAATTGGGGCTCTGTTAGGCAAGCAGAAGTGTTTGTCACAAGTGTAAATCATGACAAATGCAAAGAATACACAGAGCGGAAGGACACCATTCCTAAGATGCCAGGTTCCTGACCATGATGACAGGACCCAGTCCCACTGACCATCTGCAAGGCCTAATTTAGTCCCAGCTACCCCCATGCTGCAGAACATCCTAGGCTCCCGCCTCTCCAAACTTCACTTTGAGAAACTACAATTCCCTCTCTCCAGTAAAAAAGTGTCATGGAAGACCCTGGACAAGAGGGTAGCAGGGAGCCCTGAGGTGACCTCAGAGGCAATGACTCACATTGGGCACAGGGGAGTCATCCCATCTGCTGTTCCTGGAGAGTTCTCTCTCAGGGACAGTTAATTCCCACCTCGCCACCACATCTGTTCATCCAGGCTGGGCCTTTCTCCATGGCTGGACCGCTCTAGGCCAGTGTTGCAAACCCACCCCCAGAGTCCATGGCAAGCTTCAAAAATTTCTCCAGAGTAGTAGCTGCCAAAGCTTTTGATCACATACTTCATTATTAAAAAATGATTAGGCGTAGAGATTTCTAACAGATACACAGTAATATTTACTAACATGAAGTGTATACAAAAATAAACATCATGAAAGACAAGATTAAAAATAAATAGAAATTGTACTGTCTTCTCCCCACATCCAGTCACTCCTCTGACATGCCAGAGACCATGGCTCTAAAGCCATGTTAGAGAAAGAGGTCAGTGTATGTTATGCTTCTAGCCAGCCATAGGTTAGAGCATCAGCAAGCACCCGTGGTTCAGGGTCAGCCCCCATTCACCTTTCAGGGGGCCACATGTAGGATAGAATCCATCCTCCCCACCCCCACTCCACCCCCTCACCCCCCCCCCACAATGCCAGCTGTCCGAAGAATTTGCCAAGGACCCACATTCTTCTTCATTAGTGCCCAGCCTAGAGCACTGGGGAACATATGCTAATCAAGTCCCGGAAGTATCCCTTAATTTCTCCAGGGAAGTATGCAAACCAAACTAATTTGCAGTATCAAGGGAGCAGAAAAACACATTGCCCGCCTTGATGCGGTGCTCATCCTGTCTCACGATGACTCCAGCAACTCCACTTCCCTGTCAACATCTCAGTACTCTTAGATCCTGCACCACAGGGTCACCAGTTCATGGACAATGCTCAGGAAAATCAAGATACCCCTTCCATGCTCCCCCCTAGGCAATTCTTAATGTAACTTCTCTAGCTGTTAGAAGTCTCTAGTTAGACTTAGAACGTGTCTAAATTCTCCAGTTTTTAAGGAGGAGGTAGGGGGGAACCAGGGACAGGGACAGAGCCAATGAGAAAAGAAAGAATTTTCAAAAAGGTAAAGCAGGACTTAGGATGCTAATGCCTACAGGAAAATTAAAAAAAAAAAAAAAAAAAAAGCCAGGAGAAGCAGATTTAGGTCCATATGGATCCAGAACACATAGGGTGAGGAGGACAGGAACCTAGAGCAAAAGGTAAAGCCACAGGATGGGGCAGCCCAGGTGGCTCAGCGGTTTAGCGCTGCCTTCTGCCCAGGGCCTGATCCTGGAGTCCTGGGATCAAGTCCCATGTCAGGCTCCCTGCATGGAGCCTGCTTCTCCCTCTGCCTGTGTCTCTGCCTCTCTCTCTCTCTCTCTCTGTGTGTCTCTCATAAATAAATAAATAAATAAATAAATAAATAAATAAATAAAGCCACAGGATGATGGGGGAACACGGGGCTAGCTGAGGACCAGGCACCAGCCAGGGCAGCACATGCACAAGTCCCTGAAACAGGCAGAGGGACCTTCCTCTATGGACTCAACTGCCTCGAGGCAATCTTAGCCCAACCCCCAGGAGCCTGTAAGTCTACTTTAACATATAAAAATTCCTTTAGAAATTTCCTTATCTCTAAACCCCCAAGATACCTGCTGGCAATCATCCCCCAGCACACGGCCCAGGATACACATCTGAAGAGTCTCATTACTCAGGGTTTATTAGACGGTAATAAGTGACTTTTTCCCAACAATAGCTAGGCCCCTCAAGGTTCTGGAAACCTTGCTTCCAAAATTCCCCAGACCCCTCCCAACTCCCAGGTATCCAATCAGCTACCCTCAGAGGCCCGGGGCAGTAGCTCTTGGTGCCCACGGGTCCTAATCCTGCGCTTTACTAAAACCACCATTTTGCACCAAAGACGGCTCAAGAATTCTTTCTTGGTGGTTGGCTCCGGACCTCACTTATATTCCAACACTTCATCAAGGAGTGGGTGGCTAGGAAATGAGTTCTTAAAGAAAAAAAAGGGGGGTGGGCAGCCCAGGCTGGCTCAGTGGTTTAGCACCTGCCTTCAGCCCAGGGCCTGATGCTAGAGACCTGGGATCGAGTCCCACCTTGGGCCCCCTGCATGGGGCCTGCTTCTCCCTCTGCCTGTGTCTCTCCCTCTCTGTGTTTCTATGAATTAATTAATTAATTAATTAATTAATCTTTAAAAAAATTTAAAAATTAAAAAAAAAAAGAGAAAGAAAAGTGCCAGATGAACAAACTGTTTGAGTTGGGGAGGCTTTGGAGATAGGAGTCTCTGGGGGGGACAATAGAAGTGCAGGGTGCACAGGCTATCGCAGGGCCAGGAGCCCGAGGGTTTCCGCAGCCCCCCCACCGGTGACCGGTGACCTGGAGCCCGCGGTTTCTTCCTGCCGGTTCGCATCCTCACCCCGGAGAATCAGGCTTAGGGCGCCGGTCCCTAGCCGCCAGCCTAGGCCCTAAACCACTGGCTTTTAGCTAGATCTGTTCAATAGCGACAGCTAGTGGTCACCCCTTAAAAGCAGGGTGCTTGTGAGCCTCCGAGGGAAAGAAAGGTCAATGTGAAGTGGGGAGACCAAGGCAGATTCTAGGCGGGTCACTGCAAACGAGCATGTTTGCAGAGCCAAAAGGTATAAAGAAAACCCAACTTCTTAAAATGATGTCCGAGGGCCTTGGTTACCTCCATCGCCACGTCTCAGACCACCTGTCCTGCCTTTGACTCCCCAAGGACCAGGAATGGCCGGTCCTCTGAAGGCAGCCTTTTATTCCCACCAGGGCTTTGCCCATGCTATCTCCTCTGCCCAGACTGCTCTTCACTCTCCCTATTGTCTGCTTAGCTCCTACCTGTCCTTCAAGACTCAGCTCTGCCCTGACCTCCTCAGGGACAAGTGTCTTCCTTCCACCCAGGCCTATCCACAGTGCTGGGATGGGTGCTCTCCCACCGCCCACCCATGCCTCTATAATTTTCTGTATCTGTCAATCACTTTAGCTCACTATGCTTTAAATCTACCTTTAAAATGGTCTTTTGTAACTACTTGAAGGTATTTATTTTCTTTTACTCATTGTTGCATCCCTGATACTGAACACAGATCTTGGTATGAATAAGGTATGTGATTAATGTTGAGAAATAAAGGACTCCTAGGCCCTAATACTGGGAAAGGCTTAACAGGTGGACAAAACAACTTTTCATTTTGAGGAAGAGGTGTAGCTGGATCTAAAAGTCATTTCATCAGATTCCTGCCCATTATTCTTTTCCCCGCACCACCCTGTCTTTGCCTACAAGCAATAGCACCTTAGTCGTTGGGAGAGTCCCTCACCTCTCAGCGGTTCTCAGAACCTTGCCATATCCAGCAGTGACCCACATCCTAGCTCTGTTCCTTCCTGCCCACTTCCTGCAGAACTTCCTCATCAGAACTAAACTGCTTCCTCTTGAAACTGCTCCAGCATACCCACTCCTGGATTTTATCCTACAGGAAGTATTTCAAAAGACAAAAAAACAAAAACAAAACAAAACAAAAAACACACACACATAATTGCCTGCCTGAAGATGCTCATTTGCAGTATTATTTGTAAAAGTTAAAAATAGAAATGACAGGGGTGCCTGGGTGGCTCAGTCAGTTGGGCATCCGCCTTTGGCTCCAGTCTTGGTCCCAAGATCCTGGGATCAAGTCCCTTGTCGGGCTCCCTACTCAGCAAGGAGTCTGCTTCTCCCTCTCCCTCTGCCTGCCACTCCCCCTGCTTGTGCTCCACTTCTCTCTGTGTGTCAAATAAATAAGTAAATAAAATCTGTTTAAAAAATTAGAAATGAGGGACACCTGGGTGGCTCAGCAGGTGAGCATCTTCCTTCAGCTCAGGGCATGATCCTGGAGTCCTGGGATTGAGTCCCACATCAGACTCTCTGCATGGAGCTTGCTTCTCCCTCTGCCTATGTCTCTGCTTCTCTGTGTGTGTGTCACTCATGAATAAATAAAATTTAAAAAAATTAGAAATGACTAAAATCTCCATATAAATAAAAATAAATCTCTCTATATAATCTCCATATGAATCAACTGATTAACTACATCATGCAGAATCTAAGAATAAACTCCCTACAATGGGGGACAATTTGTTTTTTACTCCACTTTATTAACAAACATAGGACTTACTATGTTCAGGCACTATTCTATTGCATGAATATAAACTCATTGAATCCTCAAGACAGCCCTATGAGGTAGGTGCTATTGTGTTCCCATTTATTGCAGAACACATTTTCTTTGGTCTGATATAAAATAAAATGGTCTACAAGACATTTATTTGAAGGACCGCTGTGAAGCACATCAAGTGTTTTTCTTCCATATGCAATTGTGTGATATATATATATATATATATATATATATATTTGTAAAAGAACATCGTCAGTTGACTTGAGTTGGGTGAGTTTAAAAACTTACATATTTGGGATACCTGTGTGATTCAGCGTTTGAGCCTCTGCCTTCCGCTCAAGGTGTGATCCTGGGATCAGGCTCATCCCGCATCAGGCTCCCTGCGGGGAGCCTGCTTCTCCTTCTGCCTGTGTCTCTGCCTCTCCCTCTCCCTCTCCCTCTCTCTCTCTCTCTCTCATTCTGTGTCTCTCATGGATAAATAAATCTTTTTTAAAAAAACTTACATATTTTAACTTTTCCCATCATTCCATGGATGGAGAAGTTCCTTATGTTTATTAATTTTTCAAAGTGATTATTTTAAATGTTTTTTTTAGTCTCTGGATATACTTATGAAATGGTATCAGATAAACACACTGTTGCAGCCGAACTACTTCATTTCCATACAACTGCAGGTCTGAGCGAGAGTCTGTTTAGTCATAACCACTGATAAGTCACAAGGGCAGATGCTCCAAATTGCAGATGTTACTATGACAGTAGTGACAGCTAGTTTATTGAGCGCATCCTAAATGTTATACTAAATTAATCACATCAAGTAGGTATGATCATTATTGCCATCTTACAGAGGAGGAACCAGAGATGCAAAGAGGTTAATTTACTAAGCCGAAACAGGAAGCAAATGGTAAACCCAGGCTACCAATCCAGGCAGCCCTACTTCTGAGAGGTCCTGCTGATCTTCCGCCCCAGGCTGCTACTCAGGCAGTATGCTTCCACTGAGCAACGGGCCCTAAAAAGCAGGTGCCAGATGTGATATACAAAGTAATCTTGTTATAAGGTCGAAAGTTATCACAGCTCTAAATTAATGATTGCAATTACAGAAAGTTATGATAACTCAGGCTCATTTTTCTATGGCTATTAAATTGTATTTACCAGGGGTTAATAATTATCCTAAGCAATGTCAGCCTGACATGGCTATTGTTCAATAATAAGGAAATTATTAAACAGATTGTGGTACTTTAACATTATGGAATATATGATGACACTAAAAGGTAAAAATGCCAAAAAAAAAAATGCCAAAAAGAACTAAACTCTGAAAAAAAAAGATAGTATCAAGTGGAAAAACAAACGCATAATTATAGGTTCACTACACTTAAAATACGTTTTTTAAAAAGGTGTATATATAGACAAAAACTAGGGAGGGAATGTGAAAAAGATGAAATTTGCGTTTGGGAGTAAGATTAAGATGTTTGTTTTCTACTTTGAGAGTAATTTAAAAAAAAAAAACTATAAAACGGGCACCTGCGTGGCTCAGTCAGTTAAGCATCCTTGACTCTTGATCTCAGCTCAAGTCTTGATCTCAGGAGTTCAAGCTCCATGTCAGGCTCCCTGCTGAGTGTGGAACCTACTTTATAAATAAATAAATAAATAAATAAATAAATAAATAAATAAATAAATAAATAAATAAATAAAGTTATTCTAATGGTATCATATTAGAATTTTTACAAACTGAAAAAAAGAAAATCTGAATGTTTTTTGACCCATCTTTCTATCAATTTGCCTTATCAGTCTTCAGAGAGTGCTCCTAAAATGCTCTCTGCACAGCAGGCTGACAGCAATCTGTCAGTGCTTTGGTGAGATCAGTTTTGGTTCAATATTACTACATCAATTTAAATATTCTCTGTTATGAACAACAGATTGTTCTGAATATAAAATAGATCAGAAAGGAAGGGTGTCTGGCTGGCTCAGTCGGCAGAGTGCGTGACGCTTGACCTCAGGGTCATGAGTTTGAGCCCCATGCTGAGTGTAGAGTTTATGTAAAAAAAAATTTTTTTAAAGGTAAGTAAGGTAAGTATAGAAATATGAAAAACATATAGAAAAGGCTCTGGAAGATATTTCAGTGTGGAATGTGAGGACATCTATGAAATAACTTGGGACAGTTTAACCAAGGCTGTGGTAAGGAATGACAGTTTAAACCAGGAAGGAAAATTGCCAGTTTCAGAAAGAAGATAACACTATTAAATGAGCTAATTTTACTAGGGAGCAAATATCTCCAGAATTAGAGTGTTAGTGAATACAGTTAGTGTTGTTTAGGCTCTCAGAATTCTTGGCTGAAGACAAAAGCAATCATTTTACCTTTCACTAGATCATTGGTGTGGTATCCCATTGAGTATGTTGCCCTAAAAGGGATTTTGATCTTCATACACGTTTCTTTCTGATTCTTTTTAAAAGATTTTATTTATTTGAAAGAGAGAGAGACAGAGCACATGAGAGAGAGCACATAACCAGGGTAGAGGAGGCAGAGGGAGAGGGAGAAGCAGACTCCCTACTCAGCAGGGAGCCTGATGTGGGGCTTGATTCCAGGACCCTGAGATCAGGACCCAAACTGAAGGCAGCTGCTTAACTCACTGAGCCATCCAGGCCCCTTCTTTCTGATTTTTTTTTTAAGTTTTCATTTATTTATTCATGAGAGAGGCATAGGCAGAGGGAGAAGAAGGCTCCCTGCAGGGAGCCCCATGCGGGACTCGATCCCAGGACCCCAGGATCAGGCGTTGAGCTGAAGGCAGACACTCAACCGCTGAGTCACCGAGGCGTCCCCTTTCTGATTTTTAATGGAGTCCAAAAAGTTGGTCGATAGGAATTCCTGTTATGATCTCTATACTCCAGTGTCCTAAGCTACCAGAACCTTCTCTCTCTTCTGTGCCAATAAAATTTCTTATTCTGCTCTGTTGGACTCCCCAGCGTCTCTATCCTCTGCTGATTCTCGCCTCCGTATGTCAGGCTCCAGGATCTTGAGCTCTTGTCTCTCATCCTGAAGGAATGTTGTTTGCCTTCGGCTCTAATGCCTGAGAATCCATCCTCTGTGCTTTTCCCTTGCCTACTCCTTGTCTTCTTCCTCCTCAAAGAACGGGGGAAGGAGTAGGCACTGGAGAAGATTGTGACATACTTCCCACAGGTCAATAAATACACGTTATCACAACTGTTTAAAAGTCCCGTCATAGCCTTCACATGTGCCAAGACGTAGGATTCACAGAAGCTGTATTGAGTGGACCATACAGACCAAGCTGATTGCACATGGTTACAAAGCTATTTAGTTAACTTGTCCTAATGCAATTTCCCCTCCACCTTCTTATGCATTTCCTGACAGTATCATTTGTAATAGCTTCTTTTTAATGCACAGAGATCGGTTCTTTCTAGTTTTTACCCAAATTTCTTGTCAATTGGAAATTCTTTTTATGAGATTCTGCTGCTATGGCTCCTTTCATTCCCTTGCCACCCATCCACCACCTTTTCACACCCCCTACCCGCACTACTTCAGAAAGGAGCAAAGTCAGAGCTGGCCTCATTCCAGAATTCTGAAAAAGACACCGGGTACTTCAGAAGAGCAGAAACTCCTTACAACTCTTTGGGATTGGGAAGAGGTAACCAGAGGAAAGAGAAAATCTTTACAGAGACAGCTACCTGATATACATGAAAACCTATGCTGGGAACGTCTCTTCTATGTCAAAAAGCTGTTTGCCTCCCCATAGAAACTGCAAGGTTTGGATGTGACCCAGAGTCCCATCCTTGTCTACTTTTAGAAAGGGATCTTGATTTGCAACCAACTGAGAGCTCACACCAATGCACTAGCCAGAGAAAGGGTGGCTGGTGGGTGCCCAAAGATGGGAGGAGCTCCTGTGCCCAGCCCCAGAGGCCTCAAGGGCTCGGGGGCCCACTCAGATTGTACCCGAGAGCAAGAGAGAGGAACTGGGGTGAGCTAGCACTGTGGCTTTGTCTGTTTCCTGTTTCAGCAAGGCTGCCGTGCAAAAAGAAAGACGGTACCAAGAAGGGAAATGCTAAGGGGGCCCAGAGCCATGGATTGAGAGCTTGCATTTTACTCAGCTGCTGTCCTGCCCCATCTGAGACCAGAGCCAAGATCTGCCCAGGAGCTGGAATGCTTTCCTGAGCTGCTTGGTTTGGAGCCTGGGACCCAAGGTAACTGAGAAGGAGGATGCTTTTGTGTCCAGATTGGGGACCTCTGACTCTGGGGTGGGGAAGATGCTCGGTCATCCAAGCTTCCCTAGGCTCAGAGGGGGAGACACGGAAGCAGATGGATTAGTTTAAGAGTGTTTGGGGTTGGGTAAGCAGGAAGGCATCCTGGCTGGCTCCCGGAGGCACTAGCCATGGCATAGGGGTAGATCTTTGAACGCTCCTCTGCTCCGTCCTTCAGATTGTATTAGGAGTGAGTCAAATGACTTAGCGTCCCAGCTACCCAGTACTGGGCATGAGTTAAATGCTCTTTTATAGTTCCCCTCAAAGCAGGAGTCCCCAAAACAATAAGCTGCCTTTCCACAGCCCAGGTGCCTGCCGGCCCTTCTCTCCTGGGCTCACACTGGGAGCTCTGCACCAGGACGGCCAGACCTATACAGGAAGACATTCATTGCACACACAGCCAGGAAGTAGGAGCAGACTTGGAAAGGCAGCGACAAACCACTGTCAGGTGAGGGCAGCACCCTGACCTCTCCCTGAGGCACTACGCCCTGAGCCAAGATCACCTCCTCCCCAAGCTCCAAATGGGCCCTGTCATGCTGCCAGCTGCCAGAAAGCCTGGGCAGTGGCCCAGTGACCTTTCTTTGAACCACACAGGGACTAGTTCCCTTTTCTTCTACAGCCCATCCCTGTCAGTCAACCATGCCACATGGCTTCTTGTGTTGAAGCAAATCAGAACAGTCAAGACACCCCCGAAAGCTGGATGTGATTCCACTCAGCTGTGTGCACCTAATCCTACCGGGTGTCAGGCCCTGGGGGTCTGCGAATGCTCCCTTCTGTAAGGAGCCCTTTGGACGGCAAGTCCCCACTTGGGCAACAGGTCCCAGTGTTTGCCCCTTAGGAAGCAGAGCAAAGCCACTGCATGTGTCTGCAGACTGGTGCACTGGCCAGGGTCAGGCAGTCTGGGGAGACCTCATCTCAGGCTCCATCTCCTCCCCCACGGCGCTTTCCCCCTCAGGAAGGTAGGAGGATTCTCCATAATCACAGGCTTTGCCCCCTCTACAAAGCCCTAGGATTACCTGGGGCCCACGTTTTAATGGTGGGATGCAGACAGGCTGGACACCGGCTCTTCTCCCCACCTCTTCTTTGCTTTTCTGCCGGGCCTATTTGACATGGCGGTTGTGTCCAGCTCAAGGACAAGTCCTTGTAGCCCACATCCAGAGGTCAGACGAACCGAAGCAGTAAATACGATCCACATGAGGCCACATCCTCTCCGTGTAGTAAACAGAAAAGGGTGGGGAACAGAAGGATGAGGCATTCTTGATCTTGGGGTGCTGGTCCAGCTGAAGGCCTTGGGCTTAACAGCACCAAGTCTTTGGTAGCCAAGATCAGCAAGACAGGGGTAGTAATAATCCTACTTCAGTATTGTAAAAAAGCTGACATTTATTGTGTGTTATGTGCCAGATGCTTGATGTGCGTTTTCTTCTTTAATTCTTATAACCTTACAAGGGAGGTTGGGGTCTCGTTTTATAAATGAAAAAAACTAAGGCTTAGAGGCACTTAAAAGCAAAAAGGTAGTAGATGACAGAGCCAGGATATGAACCCACACAGCCAGGAGCGAGGGCTCTCTCCGCTTCCCCCATCTAAGGTAGAATTAGCCAGGAGCTACGGCTTAGGCTCCTAGAAGGGTAGATTCTGGACATGGGATTCACCTGTAATAATCCCGAGTCTCCTCCATTCAGTCATTTACAACTCAATATGAATGGGTCTTTTGCATCCTGTTCTGTTTTTAAATAACAGAAGTGGCAGGTGGGAAGTCAGGGAACCGTACAGAGTAGGAATGAGGAGAAAGCCTAAAGAAAGGGGGGGAGCATCATCTACTCCCAGGGATGGGAGTAGAGAACAAGCATCCACAACCTCACAGTTTTCCTTTCTTTCTTTCTTTCTTTCTTTCTTTCTTTCTTTCTTTCTTTCTTTCTTTCTTTCTTTCTTTCTCTTTCTTTCTTTCTTTTTTTTTCTTTCTTTCTTTCTTTTTTTCTTTCTTTTTCTTTCTTTCTTTCCTTTCTTTCTTCTTTCTCTTTCTTTTTAAGATTTTATTTATTTATTCATGAGAGACACACAGAGAGAGTCAGAGACACAGGCAGGGGGAGAAGCAGGCTCCCTACAGGGAACCTGATGCAGGACTCGATCCCAGGACCCCGGCATCATGACTGAGCCAAAGGCAGACTTTCAGCCACTGAGTCACCCAAGTACCCTGCAGCCTCACAGTTCTGCCTGGGGTCTGCACTGCCCCATACCAGAGTATCCCCCACTAAGCCTCTTTGAGAGCATGCCTGGCTTGACCTTATAGGACCCCTCTCCTGGAGTAAGATTGCCCCACCCACAAATGACCCCAGGGAATGAGTGGTCTGATCAGAGAGATAGCAGGAATCCTGCAGAGAATTCTGGACTGAGCCAGATGGGCAGCAAAGTTCCAATGAAAGGACAAAAAGGCTGCTACCTGTTGAGTCTGTTTGGCCTATAAATAAACTCAAGGGGCCAGAGCTGGCAATTACTTGCTGGTCAATGAAGCTGAGATGCCCTTTCTGACCTATCCAGGAACGAGGTTCTGTGGGCAGTGGGTAGTGACATTGTAGGACAGAAAGGAGAAACAGAAGCTGGAAGGGGGAGTCCCTCTTCCTTCGTCCTCCACTGGGCTAGCTCCAATGGTCAGTGGAAACAGGGCACAGAATTTCCTGTGTTCAGGATCTGGCTCAGCCACATCCAGCCCCAAACAAATTTGCAGAAGGTAGGTGAGGGAGAATGGGAAAGAGGGAGAAAGCATAGAGAAAGAAGAAGAAGTTAGAGTTGGGGTTATGTGAATACCAGGTAAGATTATCTAAACAGGCAGCAAGTACGGCTTCTACACCACGCCTGGTTCCCTGGGGACTTGTGGTTACTGTTTTCATTTTTTTTCATTTTTGTTTATAATAGCCTTATTGAGGTATCATTCATGTGGTTGCTGGTTTTGATGGTATGATTTGTATTTGGGCTAAGGAGAGCAGACCTAGCAGCCTACGTAGCCCTAGCAGGGAGGAGATTCTAAAACATGAAACCTTTAGCTTGGAGTGTTATTGAGCTAGAAGCTGTGAAATGGGTTTCAGTCAACACTGCACAGATGGCAGGTACTCAGCCAATATTGGTTTGAGTTGATGTGCTCCTGAGGGTCAGATCCCAATCCTGGGACAGGAGTGGATACCAATGGACCAACGTCAGGACTCCATGACCGGAGGAATTAGTGTGAGCTTTTCCTCCTAAACCATGCCCAGGTCTGGGCTCAGAAGCTAGTTGCTAAGGGTTAAGAAGACAGCAGTGGGTGGTAGTCACAGGACTGGCCCCAATTTTGGGGGGGGGGGGGGTCTGGTTATTATTCCAGGCCTTGAGAAAAGAGTCACTCAGCTATTTCAGCTTGGGTCAAGAGAGCAGGAAAGATGCGGGCCTTCCTTTTAGATTGGAGAAGAGAGAGCCAGTTTACCTGTTCTCTAGAAGTCTCTGGAAAATGAACACATCCCTATCTGCCATCCAAAATGCTATATGCTCCTGACAATTTTTATCAATCGTTTCTCAGGTTCCCCTGACTTAGAAACAGGGTGAGATCAAGGAAGGTGAGATCAAGGAAGAAGTGGCAGTGCAAAGAGATCTTCCCACTTTGCAGAGGGGGAACGTAGGCCAGAGGAAAGCAAAAATTAGTATGGAGCCTGGACCTAGGAGTCCTGCTCCAAGTTCAACACCATCACCTCCTCAGTTTTCAACTGAGACATTGTGCTATTTCTGCCCCCTGGTCCAGGGAGATAGTCATTTTTCTGCCCATCTCCTGACCCCTCCCCTTCTCCTCCCTCTTGGCATTTGGCAGACCCAGGCAGCTATTCCAGGAACTGGAAGCCAAGCACAACAGGTGCTCAGGAGGTCATCATGATCAGCCCAGACCCCAGGCCTTCCCCTGGCTTGGCCCGGGGGGCTGAGAGCTATGAGGCCAAGTGTGAACGCCGGCAGGAAATCCGTGAGAGCCGTCGTTGCCGCCCCAATGTGACCACTTGCCGCCGGGTGGGGAAGGCACTGAGGACCCAGCAGAGAGAGCAGCTCCAGAGTGCACGACAACGGGAGTTCTTCAGGAGGAGGGACCTGGAGGTGGAGGAGACAGGCAAGGCCCAGAGCCCCAGGGCCAAGGAGCGAGGTCCCTCCAGGAGGCCAGGCCAGCCAACTGACCTCAAGGAACCCTTGTCTTGGGCCAACAGGATCTCTTCCCCCCGGCAGCAGGTGGGTCATGTCAAGGGACACGCTACTCTGGATGGAGGCAGGGGTACTAAGGCAGATGATTGGGCTCAGACTCACCAAAAAGTGATTTAAATTAAGCTCCTTCTTCCTCAGTCATAGAGCATCTCCCTTACCCACTTACTCATTCAGAGGTTTTTGTTGTTTGGGTTTTTGTTTGTTTAGCTCTTTTTTGTTGTTGTTTTGCACTGGCCTTTTAAGGAAGAAAAAAACGTAAAAGCAATCCCATTGCTAATTCTTAGTTATCAGTTCAAATTTAGGCAGTCTATACATATGTTCTAGAGCATTTCTTCATCCATCATTCAACAAATATTTACTGAGTGCTTACTGTGTGCCAGGTACACAGGCCTATCTTCTTGATACTCTCAGGAGTACACACACACACACCCTCTCCTCTCCTCTTCTGTGAGACTATTGTACCCACCTACCTTTTCTCTGTTACTTGGACCATTCCGTTTGTACTAAATTCATGCAGCGAAGGTCTTGTCTGGTCCAGTAAGCTTTCCCTGGCTTCTCCAGGCCACCTCTGCACTCTGTGGTCCTTATGAGGTTATAAATCCTCTAAGATTGTGTAATAATACTTAGAGAACCCATCGTTCTGGCCTGGGAAGGAGCAGTGCTGGCAAAAATCAGGGTGTGCTGAGAGGATCTAAGCCAGCAAACCATCTGTGTCTTCCTACCCATGTTATGAGTATGCTGACAGCAGGGATGGGTCCGCTGTATTCCCTGGAAGTGCCTGGCCTGGTTCCGCACCCAGAGTAGAAGTTCAGTCGGGCTTCTTTTTTTTTTTTTTTTTTTTTTTTTTTTTTTTAATTTTTATTTATTTATGATAGTCACAGAGAGAGAGAGAGAGAGAGAGAGGCAGAGACACAGGCAGAGGGAGAAGCAGGCTCCATGCACCGGGAGCCTGATGTGGGATTCGATCCCGGGTCTCCAGGATCGCGCCCTGGGCCAAAGGCAGGCGCCAAACCGCTGCACCACCCAGGGATCCCTCAGTCGGGCTTCTTAATTAGTGGATCTGTTATCAGTAATAGAAGGTGCTGCTCAGAAAAACGATCCTTGAGCCCGATTGTAAAATAAAACCAACTGTTTACCTTCTAAGGCGAGAAGACTTCTGAATGCTTTTTGTTTAAAAAGAATTTTTTTAAGGAGAAAAAAGTGCAAAAACACATTTAACTAAAGAACTTTGCCTAAGCCTGTCAGTTATCGAAGTTTTACTGAGCTCGAGTCGGTCTGCATGATTGGATACCACAGGCACCCCTTAGCCTTTTGGTGTTCTGTTACAACCATAGAATTTTTGAGTTTGCATGAAGAATATATAAAAAGAGCCGACTAGATTGTGACAACTACTACTATACCCCTCCCTACACATTCCTGCTCTACTGGCTCTTCTCACAAAACCTCAGCAGTATTCCAGCCATGACTGAGAGGAAGGAAGCCACCTCTCAAACATGGAAGGGACCTCAGAGATCATCTACATCACACAGACTCATTGCACAGATAGGAGATGAGACCTAGTAGAAAAGGCAGGGTCTGACCCTAGATGCCTTCACTCTCAGGCCAGTTCTCTTTCCACATCACCATGCTGGCAGCATAGGTGGCTGAAACCAAATAAGATAAGTCAGGGGTTCTAGAGAAAGTAAGGAGAGATAAGCCCAGCTCCCCATTTGCCTGGCATGGGAAGGACCATTCCTCCCACAGCTGAGGAAGGCCAGGAGCAGGGACAACTTTGTAGTTTTTAAGTTTTGAATGGGTTACCTTGGTTTTCTGGACCTGAAACTTGATCACTGGTTCACTTTTCTGCGGTCAGCTGGAGAATGATGCTCTAAGAGGCTCTAGGCTTTCCGCATCCCCTACTTGTTTTCCAGGTGTCAGGGACCAGCTCTGAGGTCTTTCCAAGCCAGCATCACCTTCCCTCAGGCCCCTGGAGGGATTTGGCCAGCCAGCCCTCCCAGGCTGAGGACCTTTCACTGAAGGATTATCCCGCCAAAAAACCACCCAAACACCACCGTGGTAAGAGCAGAGCCTCCCCCACCTCACTGGGGCCTGCAGAGAATCTGGCCACAGCAGGCTCAGCTTGCTGACAGTGGAGAGTCCCTGTGCCTTCCCACTTCCTCCTCCATGGGTTCTGAATCACCTTATCCTCTATCACTCAGGCACCCAGACAAAGGCAGAAACAGCCCAGCCAGCAATTAAGAATGATGCCAGTCAGCAGACCAAGTGAGTACCTTCCATGTCCTTGCCCCCAGCTTCCTTCCATACCATCCACTCCTCTCTTCTAAGCTTTGCTTGAATCCTCACCCAGTATGTGGAGAAGGAACACAGCAAACTTCCACATCCACCTTAGTTGAGAGAAAGGAAGGCCTTCCCCACCCTATTGGCTCTTCAGAAGAGATCAGAGAAGGAATCCACCCGCCATCTCCTGATGTGCTTGTTTCTTTGATCGAGTGTCATTTCTGTTTTTATTTCTTCTCTTCCCAGTTATGGAGTTGCAGTTCTAGATAAGGTAAGAAAATCCTCGCGTTGAAGGGGTTGACTCAAAGGGTATCTCAGCTCCTCTAAGCTCTGACATACTGGAATTCTATGGTAAACACAGCTGGGATGGAGGGGCACTTTCTTCCTGGATGAGCACAGACAGGAGGACCTGGAGGGACTCTGTCTGAGTCAAGGAAGAAAAGTTACTTGACACAAGCCAGTCTCGGCTCTCGTTGCATGTTCAAGAATTTCAGGGGACCTAGAGTCTTCTTGAATACCCTTTTTCTTTCTCTCTAGGAAATCATCCAGCTTTCTGAGTACCTCAAAGTAAGTAACATGTGAACTCTCCCCTCAGCTCCTTCACCCATTTGCTCTCTTCTCATCCAGATTAATCATGCCTTCTTGCATTTTTGCCCCCCCAGGAGGCCCTACAGAGGGAGCTGGTTCTAAAACAAAAAATGGTCATTCTCCAAGACCTACTGTCCACTCTGATAAGGGCCTCTGACAGCTCTTGGAAGGTAAGGGAATGAAATCTTTGTTTGAACAAAGCTTGTGGGCTCTTACTCTTCTTTACACACCACCCCAGCAAGAGAAGGGGTTTTCTCACTACTGAAGAGGCGAGGTAGGAGGTGCTAAGATCTAAAGGTCAAACATGCCACAGTAAATATATGGAAGAGCTCAGCTAAATCCAGAATCATTAGCTGGGCTCATGTTGCTCCACACCCAGGGAAGACTCAGAACCAAAACAGGCAAGAATTGCCATTTTTCAATTTGTTGGAAGAAAAGAAGGATGATCCCAATACATTTGCCGTTATTGACTATGGTGAATGTCAACTCTTTTTGTATGGGATTCATACCAATATTAACTCTGAGCCATCATGCACCTACTATTCAGCTTAGATATCAATGTCAAAGTGAGAAGGGACCTGAAAGATCATGTAGTCTAAGTTTTCCCATTTCACCAACAAGGAAACTGAGTGTCAGAGAGGTCAAGTGACTTGCCCAAAGTCACATTGCTAGTTAGAGGCAGAATTGGAACTAAAACTCAGGCCTCCTTATTTTAGTCCATTCATTCAACAAATATTTATAGATCATGTTCTCCGTACTGAGCACTGGAAATCATGAGATATTAATTAGTTAGAGTTCCTGCTTTTAGAAAGCTTGTGGTTTTGTCAGGGAGGCAGATGCCTAAACAATGCAGAGATATGACAAACGAAATAAGAGAAATGTTTTCAGTATATAATAGTATATATAAGATGGAAGGAATGACTCCAGAGAAGAGGAAAACCAAGGAAATATTTATAGTTATGGAAGTATTTTCCAGACTAACGTGGAAGCAGAAACTATATTCTAGGCTGGGGATACAGCACAGACAAAGACCTAGAGGCATAATATAGTCTAATGCAATGGGTCTCCAACACTTTAATCTGAAGACTGCTTTATACTCTTCAAAAAGTTTACTGAAAACCCCAAAGAATGTTTTGTATTTACCACATCAGGATTTACCATATTAGAAATGAAAACAGGAAACTTAAAATGTGTGTAAATTTTAAAATACAGTAGTAAACCCACTACATGCGAACCTAAATGACATACTTTTATGAAAAATAAGTTTATTTTCCAAAAAAATCATGAGAGGAGTAACACTATTTTACACTTTGGCAAATCTTTTTAAAGTCTGAACAGAAGATTCTCGTATTTCCATCTGCTATAATACATTGTTTTGGTTGAAGCGTATGGAGGAAAATCCAGCCTCACACAGATACATAGTTGGGAGAGAAAGACCTCATAGAACCTGTGAAAGGGTCTCGGGGACTCTCAGGGGTCCTTAGACCCCCAGAGTGAGATCCCTTAGATGTTCAGGGAGCTACGCCACTGGAGCATAAAGTGCCTGGTCCAAAAAAGAATGCATGACCTCACGGGCCTCCATGAACATCTAACCCTGCGGCATAGATGGTTCATATTTAGACAGAGAGATGGGCTGGGAGGGTTTAAAACAAAACTGAGAAGTTAATGGTGATATAAAAGAGACTTCCTAAGCGCAGTCCTCCTTCCTCACGTGGCATTCTACGGGATTTAGTGTCTACGTTCAGGGGTCCTGATTGTCAAGGAAGTTGTTTTCATCAGCCGAGCAGGAGCCTGGGACAGACAGCTGTGCATGCCAGGTGGTTTTCCGGTGCTGAACTAATTTGAGATCATCTCACTCATTTATTCAACAGACATCTGATAAGTTGCAACTATGTGCTGAGCCCTGTGCTATGGGGACAAAAAGAAGTAGGGTTCTTGCTCTTGAGGAGCTCACATATCAGCCAGGAAGAGAGAGATGTACGGTGTGATGAAGCTGTAACAGTGGTTTCTAAAACGTGACACGGAGGAGAGAGAAGCAAATAATTACTCGGCCCAAAGTGGAACAGGGTAGGCTTCAAAGGAAAGGGACCACTTGAGTTGGGTCAGGAAGGATGCGTCGTTTACTGGTTACAGAAGTAGGAATGATGATGGGGAAGAAAAAGCAGAAAGGAAAGGCTGTTTAAGGTAAAGGAATCAGAATGCTTATAGGCCTCTGTCTCACAAACAATTGGGTATAGCCGAGTGTGGCTGAAATGACGGCATCATGTCAGAGGAGTTCCAAAGATAAGACCAGAAAGGGCTTCAGATGGGTCTCTGGAATTATGAAGCTTAACCTTTTTCAGATGGACAGGGTATCTCAACCTTAAAATAATGTAGAGACTCTTTCCTAAATGAAAGGATCACAGATCCCGGAGAATACATGCTACTCCCAGTTCGAGAAACACTGCTCCAGGCCATCAGCAGGGGTAGCAATGGGAGGACTCTGTATTTGGGTTTAAAGTCCTACACTTAGCAATGTTTGGCCCATCCTCACGAAGAGCTCAGTCAATAGCTGTGGAGCTGTGGTCACTTTGGCAGCATACACGCTGAAATCGCTGAGGAACTAAGTCGAAAATGAATGATCAGATCTGTGCTTTGAAATGTTCTCTGACAACAATCAGGACCCTGGCTCTGGGTGGGTGGGGAAGTGGCCAGAGCTGTGTTGACATCCCAAGCGAGTCATAGCAAGCTTGGCGGAAATGGGAGACATTTCCAAGGTCACCTCTGGAGGCAGTTTCACGCCACAAGGGGCATGAGAGCCTCGGTTCCTCTGCTTGTGGTTTTCTCCCTCCCGTCTTCCCACCCCTCCCTATACTCACCCTTCTTTTCTTCCTCCTTTCCACCAACCCCCTCCCCCCCACAGCTTCCTGTTTTTAACAGAAATAGTCAGATTTTTCAGTTAAGAGGTCTTGTTTCCCCCAAAACAAAATAAAGCAACCCTCTACTCCTGCCATGGAAGCCTCAACTTCCATGGAAGGACAGCCCGAGACTGTGGTCCTGGGAAAACTAATTGAGAAGAATGTGACCAAAACGGGGGCTGGCGTTCAGCCCAGTTCAGGCCTCTGTTTTTTCCATTTGGCCCCCATGATTTGAGTTTCCAACTTCACATGCAGGGAAGCTCACCACAAGCTCTGTGAGAACCCCAAGAATGAGGTCCCTCCATTGCTTCCTCCTCAAAGCTGACTCTGGGCCTATTAGATAATATGATGCGGCCTAGGGCCCTGCGGGGACTCCAGAGCAGAAACAATTCGGGTAATAAGAGAAAGCAAGCTCTCAGTGTTGGGCAATTCAAAAACCGAGGCAGGGCACACTTGGGTTTTAAGTTCTGTAAAGTGGAAACGAGATTTTTGAGATGACAGCCCAGCGGGGGGATTGGCTGCAAGCCTCAATCAACCTCTGCTAGAGCAGAGATGAGCTGTGGGCTGGTGCTTCTGTGGTGAGGTGGTAGTGTTTCTGGAGAACAGATCAGAGGCTGGGGAAAGCCAAGCAGAAGCAGGAGCTGAAGCCCTCAGACCAGCACCAGGTGTGTACAGCCTCCACCTTGCTCCCTTTTCCAGCTGGGGGAGGGGGGGGTGCTCTGCTCTCTGAGCCCTGGGGCTCCCAGGCTGGGGCGGGGGGCGGCGATTGCCAAAAAACGGTCCACTGTAGGCCTGTAAAGAGTGCTTCTTCCCACATACTGCACCACTGGGCTTCATGACGGGAGAGGGGGGCGTGGGGGGCTGGGGCTCACACCAGGAAACTACATGCCTCATTTGCAACAACTTGGCTACAACTTTCTTCCCTGCCTCAGGGAGTCTGGGAAGGTGGAGCTGTGGAGGAGATTTTTTTTTAAGCCCCAGACTTGGGTGGTCCTTCATCCCCACTGAAGGGGCTATCCTGAACTGTCTTCTGTTGCATTGTGAATGGAAAAGTAATCTGGGGTACGGCTAAAATACAAAAATAGTTGGGAGGGCCAAGATACTGGATTAAGACCATAGTAAGGGAGGAGTGAGGAATCACCCAAAAAAGGGTAAGAGACAGGGGAAAATATAAGGATATTGCTTTGGGCTGGTCTGCTTTCTTCTCAAACCACAGCCAGATAAACCTTAAACTCGGTGGGTTTGATTACACTGTGCCATAGCAAGGAGTTTAGGCACAAGGAAAATGTAGAGATCTGAACCAGGAAATGGGGGTGCAGAAGTTGAGTTCAGGACCCGTGGATTGACAGTGAACCCGCCATTCAGGGGAAGGCAGCCCTTTACCAGTTAGTCCCAAGCCCAAAACAATGGAAGTCTTTGTCCATCTCTTTTATCTGTCCCAAAGCCCTGTGGTTACTGGCGATGCCAAATCCAGTTGGACTCTCAGCTCTCACACGAGACATTATGAAAACATTAATAGCAGGAGGCACTTTGAAAAATTATTTTTGGCAAAGCTTTTTGCTTTTGCAAAGCCCAGCTGAGTAATACAGGAAGCAGAAAGGGTGGGGGCGCCCTCTGGCTCCCAAGGTTTAGAAGAATCAGCCAAACAAGATCAAAACAGGAGCTGTGAGATACCACTTCCTGCCTCCCCCAGGTGCCCTGAAACTCATTGAAGGGGACAGACCTCAAAACAGAGTCCTCTCCTCTGCACCCAGGCCACGGTAGACCAGAAGCATAATGAGGGTTCCAAACACCCAAGCCGCCTGACTGAGAGGGGACATGGCATCTTAGGCACTGAGAGAAATGTCATTTCTAGACCTCACAAGCATCTCACAGGGCCTGGTTGGAAAAGCCAGAGAAAGGATATGGAAATCGGTTCTTGCTAGAGACCCATGGCCTTTCCTCTGGGAAACCAGCTCTCATTGATGGCACCCGCTCCCCAACCCCCTCGTACACACAACCTTCCGTCAGACTGGAAGAACAAAGCCCTGCCCTGGGAAAAAGGGAGACAATTACAGGTGGAGGAAAGTACAGAGCAGCGAAGAGGTAGTTAGCTACTAGGCTGAAATACTGAAAAATTGAGAAACAGATAAGCCTCTTCCAGCTTGCCCTTCTCCACCCTCACCCTTGAGATTAGCATCCTTCCTGGAATGTCCAAGATGGCATCAAACCCACCCTGCTTGGGAATACACAGAACGTGGCTTTCTGGGAAGCCCCTTCACCACCACGACTACTCCCCAAATACACACACCCTGCCTTGATAGCTCTCCTCCATTTCCTGCTTTCTTAAAGGATTTCTCAACTTTTAAAAAAAAAAAAAGATTTTTAATTTATTTGAGAGAGTGTGCACGTGCACACAAGAGAGCATGAGCAGGAGGAGGGGCATAGGGAGAGGGAGAAGCAGACTCCAGGCTAAGCAGGACCCCAAGATCATGACTTGAGCCAAAGGCAGCCAGCCACTCAACCAACTGAGCCACCCAGGCGCCCCACTCTCATCTTGAGTCCAGTGTGTGTGTGTGTGTGTGTGTGTGTGTGTGTGTGTGTGTGTTGAGGGAAAGGGGAGGTAGTGAGGGGAGATACTAGTTTGTTAGGGCTGCTATAACAAAATACCACAGTCTGGGTGGCTTAACCAACAGAAATTTATTTTCTCATAATTCTGGAAGCTAGAAGTCTAAAAGCAAGGTGTTGACAGGGTTGGTTTCTCCTGAGGCCTCTCTCCTTGGCTTGCAGATGGCTGCCTTCTCCTGTCTTCACATGATGTTCTGTTCTCTTTTTATGAGCACGCCAGTCATATTGGATTAGGGCCCACCCTAATGACCTCATTTTAACTTAATTATTTTTTTTTTTCTAAAAGAAGGAAAGAGAGAGCATGGCAGGGGGGCAGGGAGAGGGAGAGAGAGAATCTCAAGCTGACTCCATACGGAGCTGGGAGCCCGAAGCAGGGCTCGATCCCACGACCCCAAGATTATAACCTAAGCCAAAATCAATAGACAGTCAACAGACTGAGCCACTCAGGCTCCCCTCAACCTAATTATCGCTTTAAAGACCCTATTTTCAAATACAGTCACATTCTGAGGTGCTGAGAGTTAGGATGTTAACATCTAAACTTGGGGTGAAGGCAGTGGAGGGAGGGCACAATTCAGCCCATGAAAGGAAGTAAGGAAGGGAATGTAGAGACTTCTTTAGTCTTACCAGCCTATACTTTAGAAGTAAAGCTCCAGGTACAAGGCTATAAAGAGATGAGGAATATAGAAGTGCCTAGACACGGGAAAGAGGTAATGAGGAAAGAAAGAAAGAAAGCTTAGAAGATTTCTTTCAAGTGAACTCCTAATCTGATATCCTGAAACATTGGCTAGAGAACCTCAAGGTACAGAGAAGAACTGAGGACAGTCTGATTCTCCCTTCTCCTGTTTCAGAGAAACTGGAAAAGATCCTTTGTCATTTTTCTTCCTCTCTACCTCCTGAAAGGGTTCAGTTCCAAAAACATTGCTTGAACACTGACCACGTTCTAGGCAATAAGCTAGAAAAACAGAAGAAAAACTCTGCATGCTGTATTTTGGCCCAAACTCATTAACTCATCCCATTTGCTCCAGGGCCAGCTGAATGAAGACAAATTGAAGGGCAAACTGAGATCTTTAGAAAACCAGCTGTACACCTGTACCCAGGTAAGCATTCGGGAGGACACTTTCAGCCCAGGAATCTAGAATTAAAGGAGAATGCTTGAACCTTGATTCTACTCTCTAGAAATGACACTTGAAAGAGATGAAAGCACCCATACCTACTCACTCAGTTCTGTCTTTGCCATTTTCACTTTGGCCTCTAACCATCCTTTTCTCCCTTTTTCCTGGCGTTCTTCCCTTTGCACCCTGAGAAGGAACCCTAGCATCAGTACTGTGCCAGTTCCAGGGGAATCTTAGGAATACCTGGAACTGTAGGGAGAGACCCTAGGTAAAGATTCACAATACCCAGATAGACCTTCATAGGTCCCAATCTCTGAATAGATAAGTTGGATATTATAATAAAGTCTTACAAAATGATTTCCATTCCATGGGCAACTTTAGTCTAGTAGCAATCCCTGGGAAGAAGTAAAGGCTACCACTCTTGGGTTTTCTATTGCACTGTTATCCATCTTCAGTTAACTCATTAGCCTGGTCTTGGATTACAAGAGATAGAAAGAAATCAGCTTTCACACCTGAGAAGTGATGGATTTCTGATAAGAGAATGAGGTGTCAGATAAGAGAATGAGGTGATGTGAAGTTAGGGAGATAAGATGGACCTGGCTGCACGGTTTTGGTCTTAGGCGGGAACAGAGTTTATATACAGGTTTGCTGATCCACAATTTTTATTTTTTCAGTATGGCCTGCTTTGTCACTCTTATGAACTAAATAATGCCAAACTGTGCTCATAAAATACTGACTTCTAATCCAAAATACCAGTCTATATATTTCAGTGAGGGGTAAAGCTGGCCAGTATGGGTAAATCCACTAACTAGAACATACCCATGTATGACCTCAGCCAGTAGCTCCTAGATCTGGCTTCTAATGAAAGTTTTAAGAACATAAGATCTACTGATATTTAAATTCAAATTTTCAGATGATTCCAAAGTTAAATGGAAATTATTTCATATTGATCCCTAAATTTGCATCATCTGGACTACTGCTTATTCAGTGGGATAACTGAATTGACAGTAAAGCTGCCTGCCTTCTCCAGAATCACAAGGCAAAAAGATGAAAAGGATAGGAAGGGGAAGACCCTAAGGGAATTTGCAAAGCTGCTCTTAACTTCTTAAGTTAAGCCAAGACAATTTTAATGCAAATGTATGAATTTTAAAACATTAAGAGTACTGAGGATTGTTCAGATCTCTGAAGCTACACATTTTTTTAAAGCATGCTGTCTACCTTGAAGGAGTTTACAATCCCCTAAGGGACAATATTGACAATGGAGAGTCAATAGAATGAAAAGATAGACATACAAGGGACACTATGTGAACCTTAAGAAAAGCTACCTAATCCATAATGAGTTGAGGGATGGGAGTGATTGGTCAAGATTTATCAGAATTTACGTGATCTTTGGACTGAATCTTGAGCATGAGTAGAAGTTAACTAGGTGAAAAGGGTAGATGAGGATGCTCTAGGCAGAAGCTATACGGAAAAAGGCAAAGGCCAAAAAGCCCAGTGCTTAGGGGATCTATAAGCAATTCAGCTTGGGTGGAAGTAGCATAGAATCAAAGTCTGAGCTTATAAGGAGGAGCCATGCCAAGGAATTTGGACCTGCTCCTTAGTCACTGAGAGATTAACAGAGAGTTACGTGATTAGATTTACATTTCAGAAAGTACCCTTTGGCTACAAGGCTTGAAGATAGAGAAAATATTGAATTGACCCATACAATATTGTCCGAGTCTGAACTGACAGAAAGTCTGGAGAAGAGACAGATTGGAACTGTTAAAGAGGTTGATTTGACAATGCTCAATGAACCACTGATTAGTGGGGAGAAAGAGAAATCAAGGATGACTCCCTGGTCTCAGGCTGGGAGACAGTGGGTGAGGATGCTAGTCACTGAGAGAAGCAGCAGCCCAGGAGAAAGTAGGTTGAGAAAGACGATTTTGCTTTGGAAAATGCTGAATTTGAAGTGCCTCTGGAAGGCCTGGGGGAATGCCCAACATGCCTAGAGCACTATTTGTTATGCGTGCTTACCTTCCTCATCACCTGGGACCCTCTCCCTGCCCCACCTTGAGCCTGGAAGAAGACCCATCAGATACTTCTATCTCTGCTCAGGGGGGCAGGGGAGGTGAGTGCAAGGACCAAATTCTTTTCCTTCTGTATCCCAGCTCAGGGATTCGCACACAGAAGCTCAATATGTTTGTTGATTGGATCAAATTTACAGAAATACTCCCCTTGGGGAATGAAAAAGGTGTTATTGGAGATGGAAAGACCAGAAAAACAGCTATGAGCAGAAGGCCAAGGAGTCACTGCAGAAAGTGCTGGAGGAGAAAATGAGTGCAGAGCAGCAATTGCAAAGCACACAGGTGTGGGGATGCTGGGCCTGGGACCCCGGGGTGGCTCTGGGCAGCATAGAAGGCAGCTGCACAACTCCCTGGAACCCCCAAGGCACCCTCCTCTTGTCTTGACCACCCTCTCAGCGGTCCCTGGCTCTGGCCGAGCAGAAGTGTGAAGAGTGGAGGAAGCCAGTATGAAGCTCTGAAGGAGGACTGGAGGAAACTGGGGACCCCAGCACCGAGAGCTGGAGAGCCAACTCCATGTGCTTCAGTCTAAATTGCAGGTACCAGGCCCGGGGTGGGGTGGGGACTTGGGGAGAGAAGGCAGGGCTCCTGGGTTGGGGACAGGTGACAGCAGCAAGGAAGAAAGCTGCCACTAGGACGGGGGTTCCAAAACAGCCTGAGAGCATGTGGTTTTTAGTTCCTCACTCTTTCAGTTCCTCACTCATTACCCACTTTGTACCCGACTCACTGTTTGGGCTCTGAAATCTAATTGTGAGTTCAGCAAGGATGTCTGCACTGCTCATGCCAATGAACTAAGTGTTCACTGGATGACACCATCCAAATGCAAAGGATGTGACTAGAATATTCATCAGATTGCTTGTCATACTCCAACCCACTCTCTGCACCCCATCCCAGCAGAGCATCCAGCTCAGAAATGCCTACTACTGGCACGGAACAAGCATCACTAGCTTACTATAGGCTGGGTATTACCTAACATCCTGCCACTATGATTTTAAGCAATTATAGTAGACCCCTGGCATTCTCCAGGGTTCCATCATTTCCAACCCCATGTTACCTTGTCAAAGTTAACTAATCTAAATCTCACTTTCCCCATCTCCGAAAGGAGGCTAATAGTACCCATATCATAGGAATGTTGTAGGATTAAGTGAGTTAATCCATACAAAGTATGTAGCACAATACCCGGCACATACAAGCCTCCACATATATTAGCTATTTTTCTTCATAGATTTTACTTACTTGGTTTGAAATTTTTGAGAACCCACATCAAAAATTTACCTTTATAATTTCATTGAAGCAGAAACCTGAGTAACCAAATTAATAAGACAGGGCATGGGAGTCTTATCGAAGGAACAAACCCAGCTGACCAGGGCACAATAACCACATCTCTTATAAAGGTCTTTTTCTTTTTAACCTTATTGAGAAAAACAAAAAACAAAAAACAAACAAAAAAAAAACGACCCTATCTGAGAGAAAAAATAGCAGTGTTAGAATGAAAAGACAATGTGAAGACACCTAAAAAGTGATGATTTGGTATTTTTCAATTTGGGCATTAACTCAAACGAGTTCCTTGTGAAACATCCAAAAGTCTAATGCATTGTTAAAATGTGAGAAATAGAGCAGCAGGAAAAAAAAAAAAATCCTAGTTTCCATTTCCCTAATACTTCAGTCTATGAAATTCTAGTTTTCCTCTTCTATGGGATCTGTTCCCAACCTCCACCCTGGCACTGACCTGCTTCTGTGTCGGGCCCTCCTCCTTACAGGGAGCAGACAGTAGAGACCTACAGATGAACCAGGCTCTGCAACTTCTGGAGAATGAGCACCAGGAACTACAGGCCAAGATTGAACTTCTACAGGGGGACAGAGACAGCTCAGATACCCAACACCTACAAGGTACCCGGCTCCTCGGAGGCCTCTGGCTGAGAGAGCCCCAGAAAGGAAGCTAGGTGGAGGAGAAGGCCTCAGGCTTTGGTTGGGTTGGTGATTTCATTTTACCTCGAGGGAAAGGCAGGGCTGTTTTGATCATCCAGGACTGAAAATTAATTGTGCTGCACTAGCGAATCTTGTAGTATCGGCCTGCTTTTCCAGCCAGTCCCTCTGAACCAGGTCACAGCATTCCCACTTTAGTCACACGTGGCGAAGCTGCATTTCTAATTTGAAAGGGAAAGGTCAGTTGAAACACAAGGGACAGTGAAGGTCTCCCATCACAGCCTGTGTGTCAACAGGGCGGGGGCAGGTACCAAATCCTATGCAAACACAACTCTTGATTCAACCTGAGGTTGCTGAGGCCAATGAGATCCAAGGTCCTCGAGAGCTGATTTACCTCTCCAGTACTGTGACAAGTAGAAGAGTAGCTTCCACTTGACACACATCAGAGGCCACAGACATCAGAGGCACCTACTAACTCGTTCTCTGGTGTCAGGTTCATTAAGTCTTAGGTTCGTCTATTTCAGTTTGCATTATTTCATTTTCAGATCAACTGAAGAGGTCAGAGGAGGAGAAACTCACCCTGATGGCCAAAGTACAGCAGCTGCAGGGTAAGTTCCCTTTCCAAATTCTCAAAGTAGCACAGCTGGCTCTCTGGTGTTCTTGGGGCTCCTGTCCCACAAAAGGCATCCAGTGGAGGGGTTTGGGGCTGTCTTTGACATATCCCCTACCTCTGTGCATTTTCAGACCTTCTTGGAAAGTGAGGTCATGTACATAGCTCTTCACAAGTTAATATTTGCCGTTTTTTTTTTCTTTAAACTTCTCTCTTTCTGTGCTAATGACATCCGCCCAAATTTCCCTGGTTTTCAGATTTCAAAAACAAAAACAAAACAAAAAAAATGGTAGGTTTTCTAAGGCAGTTATTTTATATATTGTCATTCATTACATATGTGAATATGTCCTATAGACTTCTGTCTTTAGGAATGGTTCAGAAAATCAGTTCACGCCATGTATGCCTCAAAACTACCTTTTGGAGCCAAAGAGGGAGTTTTTGTAGAAAAAAGGAAGTAGGCAATTGCCGAAAAGAGAACCTGATTTGATTAATATCTCCGCTGGCTGCCCACCACCTTAACCTCGGACACCCCTACAGAGAAATTTCACACAATGAATATTAAAAGTAAGGCAACCACCAGCAGATGCCAAGCACCTATTGGGCAGAAGCTGAATGGGCAAGGAGCCATGTCAAAATCGTGCATTTATTTATTCAGTACATATCTGTTGAGCCCCTATCAAGTGCCAGGTACTTTAGATATACATGGTGAGGATACAGTGCTGAGCAAGCTGACACAGCAGCTTCCCTAGGGAAGCTTACATTCTGAATAAGCTCTACAATAAAGTACAGAGTTTCTGTGAATAACTAAGTACGTGTCAGGTAGCAGTAACTACTATGGAGAAAAATAAAGCAGGTTAAAGGGAAACCGGTTGTTATTTCATACAAAGTCATCTGGGGAAGTCTTTCTTCTAAGGTAACATTTAAGCAGAGACTTAAAGGTAAAGACAAAGTAGGATGAGATATGAGGATGATGTACTTATAACAAAATACCACACACTGGGTCACTTAACAGAAATTTATTTTGCTCTGGAGGCTACAAGTTCAAGGTCAAAGTGTTGGCAGGGTTGATTCCTCCTGAGGGCTTTGAGGATACAATCTGTTCCAGGCCACTCTCCTTGGCTTGCAGATGGCCTTCTTCTTCCTGTGTTTCTTCTTGTCTTCTATCTATGCACGTCTGTGTTGAAATTTCCCCTTCTTGGAGGACATCAGTCATATGAAATCAGGGCCAACTCTAATATCCTAAAATACTTGATTACCTGTGTAAAGAACCTATCTCCAAATGAGATCACATTCTGAGGACCTAGGGGTTAGGATTTCCTATGAATGGTGGTGGTTATTCAACCAATAACAGACAAGAACATTTTGAATAATTAAGTTTCGAAGCAAAGTTCTGAAAAGACACTGTTTGCAGTAGATATGCTAGTATAGAAAAGTTCCTTATGTTTTCCTGCAGGTCTGCTCCAGAATCAATCCTTACAGCTTCAAGAACAGGAGAAACTCTTAACAAAGAAAGGTCAGCAAATTTACTTCCACAAATTCTAAGATAGTGGTCTTTCTTTGCCTACCTAGAGGCAGGAGACGGACCACATGACCTCTTGGAGTCCCATGCAGTTCTAGGAGTCTGTTAGGGCAGGAATCTAGGGGAGCTTTTTGGTGATTGATCATTGGCTTTGAGAACACTTTAACCAGTTAGCCTCCTATCCTGAGAAGTATATAAACTGTGAAAAGAATTTCTACTCTCTCCAAAAAATATGTCTGTGTTGAACATTTCAATAAATTGATTTTGAACTCAGGATTTAATGTCAATTTTTACACTTGACTTTCTGAATCAAATCCAACTCCCCAAGTCCACACTGTGTTGCATGCAACGGTTACCTCACTCTTAACCCTCAAGAGTCTTCTGCCTTAGCTCTCTGAGAAGAATTCATCATGTACGGGCGGGGGTCGGGCAGGGAGAAAGACCCTCACTTATGCGTTCCATGAGGTCTTTTGTTTTCTCATCAATCACCATGTAAAAGATAAGACAGAAATTATTATACTCACATAGTATGGATAAGAAAAAGAAAGTCTACGGTCATAAGAATTAAGGACACCACTAAGACAACAATCCACAATTTCTAACTCCTAGTTCACTGCTCTCTTCACCAAGACTAAGACTGCCACGTGGCTCAGAAGCCATCCTTAAGCCACCCCATGAAGATGAATTCTAGGGTAGGACAGCCATTCTCATGACTGAAATGAGGACAGAAGGGAAAGGGCTTAGTTATATCAACAGCACCAAACAAACCTACCACCAGAAATACTACAAAAGAAACTGGATTAGTAAGTATCCTCTAGAAATATCTGCCATTAAACAGGACTAGGGATACAAAGAAAAGATGCCAATCTTGACCTCAAGGGGCTCAAATTCCAGCTCTGTGTCAAGATTGAGCAAGGTCCCAATGGGAGGAAGTGAGAGAATTCTACTCCGTGCAGTCTCGTCAGGGACAGGTCCTCCCTTGCTCCCTCTCCTCCCTTCCCGTCACTCCAGGGTTCTCTCAGTGATAAGGCCCTCCCTCGGAGGTGTGGACCTCACTATCACTGAGAATCTGGCTGCTTTTTTAGATCAGGCTTTGCCTCTGTGGAGTCCAAAGCCCTCCCATAATGAAGTGGAACCTGAGGGTACAGGGAAGGAGAAAGAATGGGATTTCAGAGACCAGCTGCAAAAGAAGACTTTGCAGCTCCAGGCCAAGGAAAAGGAGGTGAGACGGTGACCTCAAGATAGTGAGGGGATCATCCCACAATAGTAAGGAAAACTACTGGGAGGCAGCCAGAGAGCAAAGATTTCAAAGTTTAAATTGTGACTGGATGTCAGTAGGTATTCATTTGCCTTTATAAAATGTCTTTACTTTTGGGCTAATTTGTCAATCTTTTCCTTCCTTTATTTATACCAACTGTTATTCAGGGTTTTACTAGTTACCTTTTGTAAAGTCAACCTAAACTCAAACACATTTAATAAACATATTATTTCCTCAAACTTTGCCCTAGAGTTATCTCAAAACTATATATATATATATATATATATATATATATATATACATAATAGTGTCTTTTACGCAAATATAATTTTAATTATTTATATATATATATATATATATATATATATACACACACACACACACACATATATACATATATAGTGTCTTTTAATTAACAAAGCCCTTTCCATCTACATACTGGGGAACATACATATCCCCAGAAGTATTCATATGCAACTCAACCAGGTCCTGGCAAAGATGCTTTTACTAAGATCACTCCCAGGTCCTCTGTGCTAGAAGATCGTCATTTTTTGGTGCCCCCATCTACAAAGCACTTACACATACACAATCATGAGAGCACTGACATGTACAATACATATTATAATATGCATTATAATCATTTAAATGGACACATTCCAGACAAAGTAGGTGAGACAGTCAAAAGGCAAACTGAAATCTCTGAGAAAGGCTGGGAAGGGAGGATGATGGTAAAAATTCCAAATGAATGAAGGGGTAACTCACATGGGGCCCTCTCCCCAATCTGAGCTGTCCCAGAAGGAACTGATGGTGATGACGTTGGTGGTATTCTCCCCCCAGTGCAGAGAACTGCATTCGGAGTTAGACAACCTCAGTGACGAGTATCTCTCCTGCCTACGTAAGCTGCAGCATTGTCGAGAAGAGCTGAACCAGAGCCAACAGCCGCCTCCCAGAGTAAGAGAGTCTATCCTCCCGTATTGTCCTGGATGATGGTGGGACGGTTCCTCCTTTGGCCAAATCTTGCAGATAAAATTTATCAGCCTGTGCCAACCTCTGGCCAGCCTGTTCCACTCAGCCTGGTTTATATACTTGACAGTATAGCAAGTGTCAGTAAACACTGGCTCATGCATCTAAGCCTAATTTTCATGGAACTCTTGAACCTGAAGGGGAAGACTATTAGCTAAAACATGAAGTGGTGTTCTTTTAGCCTATTATTGTTTTTTTCTTTTAGCCTATTATGAGCTAGTGGCAAGAGTAAGGACAGCAAAAGCACTAAGGAATACAAACGGAGAATAATATAATTTTGCTGAATTATTTTCCATCCTTGATTATTATCGTATTTAAGTATCTGGCCTTTGCTGGGTTTGATTCCCCGGGCCAGTAATCCTGGCTTAGGAGCCAGTGACCAGCAGTAAAGTGATTTAATCCCAAAGGAAGTGACCAAGTGAGAGGGGCAGTGATGTAAACAGCTTTTTCTCCTCTACTGACCCAATACTTTCCACTGGGCAGGGATGAGAAGAAGGAAGATTATTTTTGCCTGTACCTTCTCTAAACAACCCATGGCCTCTTTCTCTCTCCCCAACACCCCCTCCTCAACCCCCTCACAGAGGCAATATGGCCAGTGGCTCTCGATGCTGATGATAATGATTGCTATAGCACTGGCAGTGCTCCTGGCCAACAAGGACAGCCTGATGATATGAATCACTTGTGACAGCTGCATGAGTGAAAATCTGAAGCAAGAAACTTAATGAAAAATTCAGAAGGTTTACATACTTTAAAGTGTGGATTTCCCTGAGATTTTTGACTTTGCTATTATTTTTTTTTAACCTACTGTAAAATAAACAAACTTCACCTAATTGTCTCTGTTCCTTGGAACTCTTAGTTTACCCCTGAAAGACATGTCATATCCATAAACGTAAGACATTTGAGCATCCTGGTCTAGTCTCCATAGTCCAATTAAGTTGGTGGTATATGAACATGCAGTAAAACCTACCCAGTCCTCCACTTTCCGGCAGACACTATCCACTAGGGCAGGTATATTTACAACCACCACACAAGAGTATATTGCTTGTCCTCCACCACCTTTCTTCACAATCTCTTTTCTCCTATCGCCTACCCAATTAAAAAAAAAAAAATCAACAGATATCTCAGCAACGTCAAGAGGACTTCCTAGTATAGAAATGGCAAAAATGTATGACCAAGGCCACCAGCACCTACTCCCCCTGCCCATGGCAATGTGCACAACTGATGACAGCATTTTTCCCTACTGTTCTCAAGATGCTCAGAATTCGTACTTGAGAGGTCATCCCTGAGCTAGAACTGATCATTTTCTGAATACCATCCACATGAGAGAAACACTAAAGTCAGAGAGCCACTGCTGGGAGCGTGACT